>NW_027325672.1:310751-621502 GCF_048418805.1 Vulpes vulpes
AATGAAAATCAAATCGAAGCCAAAATAATCAAATCCACATGAAAAAAATCAAATCGAATCGAAAATAATCAAATCGAAACTAAAATCATATCGACATGAAAAAAATCAAATCGAATTGAAAATAATCAAATCGAAACTAAAATCAAATTGACATGAAAAAAATCAAATCGAATCAAAAATAATCAAATCGAAACAAAAATAATCAAATTGAATCAAAAATAATCAAATCGAATCGAAAATAATCAATCGAAACGAAAATAATAGAAACGAAACCAAAATAATCAAATCGACATGAAAATAATGGAATCGAATCGAAAGTAATCAAATAGTAACTAAAATAATCGAATAAAATAGAAAATGATGAAATCGAAACGAAAATAATCAATCGAAATGAAAATCAAATCGAAAACAAAATAATCAAATCGACATGAAAAAAATCAAATCGAATAGAAAATAATCGAATCAAAACAAAAATAATGAATCAAAACGAGAAAAATCGAATCGAAAAGAAAATAATCGGATCGAATCGAAAAAATTCGAATTGAAAAGAAACGAATTGAATCGACATGAAAATAATCGAATCGAATAGAAAATAATCGAATTGAAACGAAAATAATCAAATAGAAATGAAAATAATCGAATCGAAAAGAAACAAATTGAATTGAATCGACAAAAATCAAATCGAATTGAAAATAATCAAATCGAAATGAGAAAAATCGAATCGAATCAAAAATAATTGAATCGAATCTAAAATAAACAAATCTAACTGAAAATAATCAAATCGAATCGAAAAAATTCGAATAGAAAAGAAACGAATTGAATCGACATGAAAATAATCGAATCGAATAGAAAATAATCAAATCGAAACGAAGATAATCAATCGATACAAAAATAATCGAATCGAAACCAAAATAATCAAATCCACATGAAAATAATCGAATCGAATCGAAAATAATCGAATCGAAACTAAAATAATCGAATCGAATCGAAAATAATCAAATTGAATAGGAAATAATCGAATCGAAATGAAAAAAATCAAGTAGAAGCGAAAATAATCGAGTTGAAACCAAAATAATTAAATCGACATGAAAATAATCGAATCGAAATAATAAAATAGAAACGAAAATAATCGAATCAAATCGATAATAACCGAATCGAAATGAAAATTATCGAGTCGCAACCAAAATAATCGAATCGACATGAAAATAATCGAATCGAAATGAAAATAATCGAATGGAATAAAAAGAATAGAATCTAAACAAAAATAATCAAATCGAAATGAAAAAAATGGAATCGAATCGAATCGAATCTAAGAAAATCAAATCACATCGAATCGATAGAAATCGAATGGAATGGAATCAAATCGAATCGAAAAAAATCGAATCGAAACGAAAATAATCGAATCGAAATGAAGATAATCGAATCGAATCGAAAATAATTGAATCGAAACGTAAATAATCAAATCGAAGTGAAAATAAACGAATCGATTTAAAAATTCGAATTGAAACGAAAATAATCGAATCGAATCAAAAACAATCGAGTTGAAACGAAAATAATTGAGTTGAAACAAAAATAATCCAATCGAAATGAAAATCGAATCAAAACGAAAATAATCGAATGGAATAAAAAGAATACAGTCAAAAGAAAAATAATCAAATCGAAATGAAAAAAATGGAATGGAATCGAATCGAATTGAAGAAAATCAAATCGCATCGAATCGATAAATATCGAATGGAATGGAATTGAATCGAAACGAAAATAATCGAATCAAAACGAAGATAACCGAATCGAATAAAAACATAATCGAAACGAAAATAAGCGAATCGAAACGAAAAAAATCGCATCAAAACGAAAATAATCGAATCGAAACCAAAATAATCAATCAAAATGAAAATAATCGAATCGAATCGAAAATAATCACATCAAAACGAAAATAAACGAATCGAATCAAAAAATTCGAATCGAAAAGAAACGAATTGAATCGAATCGAAAAAAATCAAATCGAATAGAAAATAATCGAATTGAAATGAAAAAAATCAAGTAGAAGCGAAAATAATCTAATCGAAACCAAAATAATTAAATGGAAATGAAAATAACCGAATCGAATCGAAAATAATCAAATCGAATCGAAAATAATCAAATCGAATCGGAAATAATGGAATCGAAACCAAAATAATCAAATCGATATGAAAATAATCGAATCGAAAATAATCAAATCGAAACCAAAATAATCGAATCGAAATGAAAAAAATCAAGTAGAAGCGAAAATAATTAAATCGAATCGAAAATAATCTAATCGAAATAAAAATAATCAAATCGAAACGAAAATAATCAAATAGAAACGAAAATAATTGAATCAAAAAGAAGCGAATTGAATTGAATCGAAAAAAATCAAATCGAATCGAAAATAATCAAATCGAAATGAGAAAAATCAAATCGAATCAAAAATAATTGAATCGAATCTAAAACAAATCTAACTGAAAATAATCAAATTGAATCGAAAAAATTCGAATAGAAAAGAAACGAATTGAATCGAATCAAAAAAATCAAATCGAATAGAAAATAATCAAATCGAAACGAAAATAATCAATTGAAATGAAAATAATCGAATCGAAACCAAAATATTCAAATCCACATGAAAATAATTGATCGAATCGAAAATAATCAAGTCGAATAGAAAATAATCGAATCGAAATGAAAATAATCAATCGAAACGAAAATCGAATCAAATTAAAAATAATCAAATCGAAACGAATATAATCTAATTGAATAGAAAATAATCAAATCGAAACGAAAATAACCGAATCGAAATTAAAATAATTGAATCGAAATGAAAATAAATAATCAAAACGACAATGATCGAATTGAAACGAAAAAAAATCAAATTGAAACACAAAAATAATCGAATCGAAAAGAAAAAAATCCAATCGAATAGCATCGAATCGAAAAAATCGATTCGAATTGAATCGAAAATATCGAATCGAAACGAAAATAAATGAATCAAAACAATAATGATTGAATCGAAACGAAAATAAATGAATCGAAACGAAAAAATCATGTAGAAGCGAAAAAATCAAATCAAAAATAATCAAATCGAAAATAATCAAATAGAAATGAAAATAATCGAATCGAGATGAGAAAAGTCAAATCGAAATGAAAATAATCGAATCAAAACGAAAATAATCGAATCGAAAAGAAAATAAACGGATCGAATCGAAAAAATTCGAATTGAAAAGAAACGAATTGAATCGACATGAAAATAATCGAATCGGATAGAAAATAATCGAATCGAAACGTAAAAATTCGAATCGAAAAGAAACGAATTAAATCGACATGAAAATAATCAAATCGAATAGAAAATAATCGAATCGAAACAAAAATAATGAATCGAAACGAGAAAAATCGAATTGAAAAGAAAATAATCGAATCGAATCGAAAAAATTCGAATACAAAAGAAACAAATTGAATCGACATGAAAATAATCGAATCGAATAGAAAATAATCGAATCAAAACGAAAATAATCAATCGATACAAAAATAATCGAATTGAAACCAAAATAATCAAATCCACATGAAAATAATCGAATCGAATCAAAAATAATCAAATCGAAACTAAAATAATCAAATCGAATCGAAAATAATCAAATTGAATAGGAAATAATCGAATCGAAATGAAAAAAATCAAGTAGAAGCGAAAATAATCGAGTTGAAACCAAAATAATTAAATCGACATGAAAATAATCGAATCGAAATAATAAAATAGAAACGAAAATAATCGAGTCGCAACCAAAATAATCGAATCGACATGAAAATAATCGAATCGAAACGAAAATAATCGGATGGAATAAAAAGAATAGAATCTAAACAAAAATAATCAAATCGAAATAAAAAAAAGGAATCGAATCGAATCTAAGAAAATCAAATCTCATCGAATCAATAGAAACCGAATGGAATGGAATCGAATCGAATCGAAAAAAATCGAATCGAAATGAAAATAATCGAATCGAAATGAAGATAATCGAGTTGAATAAAAACATAATCGAAACGAAAATAATCGAATCGAAACAAAAAATCGCATCAAAACGAAAATAATCGAAACCAAAATAATCACACAACATGAAAATAATCGAATTGAATCGAAAATAATCACATCGAAACGAAAATAATCAGATAGAATCAAAAGTAATCAAATTGAAACCAAAATAATCGAATCAAATCAACAATAATCGAGTCGAATCGAAAATAATCGAATCGAAATGAAAATAATCGAATCGAATCGAAAATAATTGAATCGAAATGTAAATAATCAAATCGAAGTGAAAATAAACGAATCGATTTAAAAATTCGAATTGAAACGAAAATAATCGAATCGAATCAAAAACAATCGAGTTGAAACGAAAATAATTGAGTTGAAACAAAAATAATCCAATCGAAATGAAAATCGAATCAAAACGAAAATAATCGAATGGAATAAAAAGAATACAGTCAAAAGAAAAATAATCAAATCGAAATGAAAAAAAATGGAATGGAATCGAATCGAATTGAAGAAAATCAAATCGCATCGAATTGATAAATATCGAATGGAATGGAATTGAATCGAAACGAAAATAATCGAATCAAAACGAAGATAATCGAATCGAATAAAAACATAATCGAAACGAAAATAATCAATCGAAATGAAAATCAAATCGAAGCCAAAATAATCAAATCCACATGAAAAAAATCAAATCGAATCGAAAATAATCAAATCGAAACTAAAATCATATCGACATGAAAAAAATCAAATCGAATTGAAAATAATCAAATCGAAACTAAAATCAAATTGACATGAAAAAAATCAAATCGAATCAAAAATAATCAAATCGAAACAAAAATAATCAAATTGAATCAAAAATAATCAAATCGAATCGAAAATAATCAATCGAAACGAAAATAATAGAAACGAAACCAAAATAATCAAATCGACATGAAAATAATGGAATCGAATCGAAAGTAATCAAATAGTAACTAAAATAATCGAATAGAATAGAAAATGATGAAATCGAAACGAAAATAATCGAAATGAAAATCAAATCGAAAACAAAATAATCAAATCGACATGAAAAAAATCAAATCGAATAGAAAATAATCGAATCAAAACAAAAATAATGAATCAAAACGAGAAAAATCGAATCGAAAAGAAAATAATCGGATCGAATCGAAAAAATTCGAATTGAAAAGAAACGAATTGAATCGACATGAAAATAATCGAATCGAATAGAAAATAATCGAATTGAAACGAAAATAATCAAATAGAAATGAAAATAATCAAATCGAAAAGAAACAAATTGAATTGAATCGACAAAAATCAAATCGAATTGAAAATAATCAAATCGAAATGAGAAAAATCGAATCGAATCAAAAATAATTGAATCGAATCTAAAATAAACAAATCTAACTGAAAATAATCAAATCGAATCGAAAAAATTCGAATAGAAAAGAAACGAATTGAATCGACATGAAAATAATCGAATCGAATAGAAAATAATCAAATCGAAACGAAGATAATCAATCGATACAAAAATAATCGAATCGAAACCAAAATAATCAAATCCACATGAAAATAATCGAATCGAATCGAAAATAATCGAATCGAAACTAAAATAATCGAATCGAATCGAAAATAATCAAATTGAATAGGAAATAATCGAATCGAAATGAAAAAAATCAAGTAGAAGCGAAAATAATCGAGTTGAAACCAAAATAATTAAATCGACATGAAAATAATCGAATCGAAATAATAAAATAGAAACGAAAATAATCGAATCAAATCGATAATAACCGAATCGAAATGAAAATTATCGAGTCGCAACCAAAATAATCGAATCGACATGAAAATAATCGAATCGAAATGAAAATAATAGAATGGAATAAAAAGAATAGAATCTAAACAAAAATAATCAAATCGAAATGAAAAAAATGGAATCGAATCGAATCGAATCTAAGAAAATCAAATCACATCGAATCGATAGAAATCGAATGGAATGGAATCAAATCGAATCGAAAAAAATCGAATCGAAACGAAAATAATCGAATCGAAATGAAGATAATCGAATCGAATCGAAAATAATTGAATCGAAACGTAAATAATCAAATCGAAGTGAAAATAAACGAATCGATTTAAAAATTCGAATTGAAACGAAAATAATCGAATCGAATCAAAAACAATCGAGTTGAAACGAAAATAATTGAGTTGAAACAAAAATAATCCAATCGAAATGAAAATCGAATCAAAACGAAAATAATCGAATGGAATAAAAAGAATACAGTCAAAAGAAAAATAATCAAATCGAAATGAAAAAAAATGGAATGGAATCGAATCGAATTGAAGAAAATCAAATCGCATTGAATTGATAAATATCGAATGGAATGGAATTGAATCGAAACGAAAATAATCGAATCAAAACGAAGATAATCGAATCGAATAAAAACATAATCGAAACGAAAATAATCAATCGAAATGAAAATCAAATCGAAGCCAAAATAATCAAATCCACATGAAAAAAATCAAATCGAATCGAAAATAATCAAATCGAAACTAAAATCATATCGACATGAAAAAAATCAAATCGAATTGAAAATAATCAAATCGAAACTAAAATCAAATTGACATGAAAAAAATCAAATCGAATCAAAAATAATCAAATCGAAACAAAAATAATCAAATTGAATCAAAAATAATCAAATCGAATCGAAAATAATCAATCGAAACGAAAATAATAGAAACGAAACCAAAATAATCAAATCGACATGAAAATAATGGAATCGAATCGAAAGTAATCAAATAGTAACTAAAATAATCGAATAAAATAGAAAATGATGAAATCGAAACGAAAATAATCAATCGAAATGAAAATCAAATCGAAAACAAAATAATCAAATCGACATGAAAAAAATCAAATCGAATAGAAAATAATCGAATCAAAACAAAAATAATGAATCAAAACGAGAAAAATCGAATCGAAAAGAAAATAATCGGATCGAATCGAAAAAATTCGAATTGAAAAGAAACGAATTGAATCGACATGAAAATAATCGAATCGAATAGAAAATAATCGAATTGAAACGAAAATAATCAAATAGAAATGAAAATAATCGAATCGAAAAGAAACAAATTGAATTGAATCGACAAAAATCAAATCGAATTGAAAATAATCAAATCGAAATGAGAAAAATCGAATCGAATCAAAAATAATTGAATCGAATCTAAAATAAACAAATCTAACTGAAAATAATCAAATCGAATCGAAAAAATTCGAATAGAAAAGAAACGAATTGAATCGACATGAAAATAATCGAATCGAATAGAAAATAATCAAATCGAAACGAAGATAATCAATCGATACAAAAATAATCGAATCGAAACCAAAATAATCAAATCCACATGAAAATAATCGAATCGAATCGAAAATAATCGAATCGAAACTAAAATAATCGAATCGAATCGAAAATAATCAAATTGAATAGGAAATAATCGAATCGAAATGAAAAAAATCAAGTAGAAGCGAAAATAATCGAGTTGAAACCAAAATAATTAAATCGACATGAAAATAATCGAATCGAAATAATAAAATAGAAACGAAAATAATCGAATCAAATCGATAGTAACCGAATCGAAATGAAAATTATCGAGTCGCAACCAAAATAATCGAATCGACATGAAAATAATCGAATCGAAATGAAAATAATCGAATGGAATAAAAAGAATAGAATCTAAACAAAAATAATCAAATCGAAATGAAAAAAATGGAATCGAATCGAATCGAATCTAAGAAAATCAAATCACATCGAATTGATAGAAATCGAATGGAATGGAATCAAATCGAATCGAAAAAAATCGAATCGAAACGAAAATAATCGAATCGAAATGAAGATAATCGAATCGAATCGAAAATAATTGAATCGAAACGTAAATAATCAAATCGAAGTGAAAATAAACGAATCGATTTAAAAATTCGAATTGAAACGAAAATAATCGAATCGAATCAAAAACAATCGAGTTGAAACGAAAATAATTGAGTTGAAACAAAAATAATCCAATCGAAATGAAAATCGAATCAAAACGAAAATAATCGAATGGAATAAAAAGAATACAGTCAAAAGAAAAATAATCAAATCGAAATGAAAAAAATGGAATGGAATCGAATCGAATTGAAGAAAATCAAATCGCATCGAATCGATAAATATCGAATGGAATGGAATTGAATCGAAACGAAAATAATCGAATCAAAACGAAGATAACCGAATCGAATAAAAACATAATCGAAACGAAAATAAGCGAATCGAAACGAAAAAAATCGCATCAAAACGAAAATAATCGAATCGAAACCAAAATAATCAATCAAAATGAAAATAATCGAATCGAATCGAAAATAATCACATCAAAACGAAAATAAACGAATCGAATCAAAAAATTCGAATCGAAAAGAAACGAATTGAATCGAATCGAAAAAAATCAAATCGAATAGAAAATAATCGAATTGAAATGAAAAAAATCAAGTAGAAGCGAAAATAATCTAATCGAAACCAAAATAATTAAATGGAAATGAAAATAACCGAATCGAATCGAAAATAATCAAATCGAATCGAAAATAATCAAATCGAATCGGAAATAATGGAATCGAAACCAAAATAATCAAATCGATATGAAAATAATCGAATCGAAAATAATCAAATCGAAACCAAAATAATCGAATCGAAATGAAAAAAATCAAGTAGAAGCGAAAATAATTAAATCGAATCGAAAATAATCTAATCGAAATAAAAATAATCAAATCGAAACGAAAATAATCAAATAGAAACGAAAATAATTGAATCAAAAAGAAGCGAATTGAATTGAATCGAAAAAAATCAAATCGAATCGAAAATAATCAAATCGAAATGAGAAAAATCAAATCGAATCAAAAATAATTGAATCGAATCTAAAACAAATCTAACTGAAAATAATCAAATTGAATCGAAAAAATTCGAATAGAAAAGAAACGAATTGAATCGAATCAAAAAAATCAAATCGAATAGAAAATAATCAAATCGAAACGAAAATAATCAATTGAAATGAAAATAATCGAATCGAAACCAAAATATTCAAATCCACATGAAAATAATTGATCGAATCGAAAATAATCAAGTCGAATAGAAAATAATCGAATCGAAATGAAAATAATCAATCGAAACGAAAATCGAATCAAATTAAAAATAATCAAATCGAAACGAATATAATCTAATTGAACAGAAAATAATCAAATCGAAACGAAAATAACCGAATCGAAATTAAAATAATTGAATCGAAACGAAAATAAATAATCAAAACGACAATGATCGAATTGAAACGAAAAAAAATCAAATTGAAACACAAAAATAATCGAATCGAAAAGAAAAAAATCCAATCGAATAGCATCGAATCGAAAAAATCGATTCGAATTGAATCGAAAATATCGAATCGAAACGAAAATAAATGAATCAAAACAATAATGATTGAATCGAAACGAAAATAAATGAATCGAAACGAAAAAATCATGTAGAAGCGAAAAAAATCAAATCAAAAATAATCAAATCGAAAATAATCAAATAGAAATGAAAATAATCGAATCGAGATGAGAAAAGTCAAATCGAAATGAAAATAATCGAAACGAAAATAATCGAATCGAAAAGAAAATAAACGGATCGAATCGAAAAAATTCGAATTGAAAAGAAACGAATTGAATCGACATGAAAATAATCGAATCGGATAGAAAATAATCGAATCGAAACGTAAAAATTCGAATCGAAAAGAAACGAATTAAATCGACATGAAAATAATCAAATCGAATAGAAAATAATCGAATCGAAACAAAAATAATGAATCGAAACGAGAAAAATCGAATTGAAAAGAAAATAATCGAATCGAATCGAAAAAATTCGAATACAAAAGAAACAAATTGAATCGACATGAAAATAATCGAATCGAATAGAAAATAATCGAATCAAAACGAAAATAATCAATCGATACAAAAATAATCGAATTGAAACCAAAATAATCAAATCCACATGAAAATAATCGAATCGAATCAAAAATAATCAAATCGAAACTAAAATAATCAAATCGAATCGAAAATAATCAAATTGAATAGGAAATAATCGAATCGAAATGAAAAAAATCAAGTAGAAGCGAAAATAATCGAGTTGAAACCAAAATAATTAAATCGACATGAAAATAATCGAATCGAAATAATAAAATAGAAACGAAAATAATCAAGTCGCAACCAAACTAATCGAATCGACATGAAAATAATCGAATCGAAACGAAAATAATCGGATGGAATAAAAAGAATAGAATCTAAACAAAAATAATCAAATCGAAATAAAAAAAAGGAATCGAATCGAATCTAAGAAAATCAAATCTCATCGAATCAATAGAAACCGAATGGAATGGAATCGAATCGAATCGAAAAAAATCGAATCGAAATGAAAATAATCGAATCGAAATGAAGATAATCGAGTTGAATAAAAACATAATCGAAACGAAAATAATCAGATAGAATCAAAAGTAATCAAATTGAAACCAAAATAATCGAATCAAATCAACAATAATCGAGTCGAATCGAAAATAATCGAATCGAAATGAAAATAATCGAATCGAATAGAAAATAATTGAATCGAAATGTAAATTATCAAATCGAAGTGAAAATAAACGAATCGATTTAAAAATTCGAATTGAAACGAAAATAATCGAATCGAATCAAAAACAATCGAGTTGAAACGAAAATAATTGAGTTGAAACAAAAATAATCCAATCGAAATGAAAATCGAATCAAAACGAAAATAATCGAATGGAATAAAAAGAATACAGTCAAAAGAAAAATAATCAAATCGAAATGAAAAAAAATGGAATGGAATCGAATCGAATTGAAGAAAATCAAATCGCATTGAATTGATAAATATCGAATGGAATGGAATTGAATCGAAACGAAAATAATCGAATCAAAACGAAGATAATCGAATCGAATAAAAACATAATCGAAACGAAAATAATCAATCGAAATGAAAATCAAATCGAAGCCAAAATAATCAAATCCACATGAAAAAAATCAAATCGAATCGAAAATAATCAAATCGAAACTAAAATCATATCGACATGAAAAAAATCAAATCGAATTGAAAATAATCAAATCGAAACTAAAATCAAATTGACATGAAAAAAATCAAATCGAATCAAAAATAATCAAATCGAAACAAAAATAATCAAATTGAATCAAAAATAATCAAATCGAATCGAAAATAATCAATCGAAACGAAAATAATAGAAACGAAACCAAAATAATCAAATCGACATGAAAATAATGGAATCGAATCGAAAGTAATCAAATAGTAACTAAAATAATCGAATAAAATAGAAAATGATGAAATCGAAACGAAAATAATCAATCGAAATGAAAATCAAATCGAAAACAAAATAATCAAATCGACATGAAAAAAATCAAATCGAATAGAAAATAATCGAATCAAAACAAAAATAATGAATCAAAACGAGAAAAATCGAATCGAAAAGAAAATAATCGGATCGAATCGAAAAAATTCGAATTGAAAAGAAACGAATTGAATCGACATGAAAATAATCGAATCGAATAGAAAATAATCGAATTGAAACGAAAATAATCAAATAGAAATGAAAATAATCGAATCGAAAAGAAACAAATTGAATTGAATCGACAAAAATCAAATCGAATTGAAAATAATCAAATCGAAATGAGAAAAATCGAATCGAATCAAAAATAATTGAATCGAATCTAAAATAAACAAATCTAACTGAAAATAATCAAATCGAATCGAAAAAATTCGAATAGAAAAGAAACGAATTGAATCGACATGAAAATAATCGAATCGAATAGAAAATAATCAAATCGAAACGAAGATAATCAATCGATACAAAAATAATCGAATCGAAACCAAAATAATCAAATCCACATGAAAATAATCGAATCGAATCGAAAATAATCGAATCGAAACTAAAATAATCGAATTGAATTGAAAATAATCAAATTGAATAGGAAATAATCGAATCGAAATGAAAAAAATCAAGTAGAAGCGAAAATAATCGAGTTGAAACCAAAATAATTAAATCGACATGAAAATAATCGAATCGAAATAATAAAATAGAAACGAAAATAATCGAATCAAATCGATAATAACCGAATCGAAATGAAAATTATCGAGTCGCAACCAAAATAATCGAATCGACATGAAAATAATCGAATCGAAATGAAAATAATCGAATTGAAACGAAAATAATCAAATAGAAATGAAAATAATCGAATCGAAAAGAAACAAATTGAATTGAATCGACAAAAATCAAATCGAATTGAAAATAATCAAATCGAAATGAGAAAAATCGAATCGAATCAAAAATAATTGAATCGAATCTAAAATAAACAAATCTAACTGAAAATAATCAAATCGAATCGAAAAAATTCGAATAGAAAAGAAACGAATTGAATCGACATGAAAATAATCGAATCGAATAGAAAATAATCAAATCGAAACGAAGATAATCAATCGATACAAAAATAATCGAATCGAAACCAAAATAATCAAATCCACATGAAAATAATCGAATCGAATCGAAAATAATCGAATCGAAACTAAAATAATCGAATCGAATCGAAAATAATCAAATTGAATAGGAAATAATCGAATCGAAATGAAAAAAATCAAGTAGAAGCGAAAATAATCGAGTTGAAACCAAAATAATTAAATCGACATGAAAATAATCGAATCGAAATAATAAAATAGAAACGAAAATAATCGAATCAAATCGATAATAACCGAATCGAAATGAAAATTATCGAGTCGCAACCAAAATAATCGAATCGACATGAAAATAATCGAATCGAAATGAAAATAATCGAATGGAATAAAAAGAATAGAATCTAAACAAAAATAATCAAATCGAAATGAAAAAAATGGAATCGAATCGAATCGAATCTAAGAAAATCAAATCACATCGAATCGATAGAAATCGAATGGAATGGAATCAAATCGAATCGAAAAAAATCGAATCGAAACGAAAATAATCGAATCGAAATGAAGATAATCGAATCGAATCGAAAATAATTGAATCGAAACGTAAATAATCAAATCGAAGTGAAAATAAACGAATCGATTTAAAAATTCGAATTGAAACGAAAATAATCGAATCGAATCAAAAACAATCGAGTTGAAACGAAAATAATTGAGTTGAAACAAAAATAATCCAATCGAAATGAAAATCGAATCAAAACGAAAATAATCGAATGGAATAAAAAGAATACAGTCAAAAGAAAAATAATCAAATCGAAATGAAAAAAATGGAATGGAATCGAATCGAATTGAAGAAAATCAAATCGCATCGAATCGATAAATATCGAATGGAATGGAATTGAATCGAAACGAAAATAATCGAATCAAAACGAAGATAACCGAATCGAATAAAAACATAATCGAAACGAAAATAAGCGAATCGAAACGAAAAAAATCGCATCAAAACGAAAATAATCGAATCGAAACCAAAATAATCAATCAAAATGAAAATAATCGAATCGAATCGAAAATAATCACATCAAAACGAAAATAAACGAATCGAATCAAAAAATTCGAATCGAAAAGAAACGAATTGAATCGAATCGAAAAAAATCAAATCGAATAGAAAATAATCGAATTGAAATGAAAAAAATCAAGTAGAAGCGAAAATAATCTAATCGAAACCAAAATAATTAAATGGAAATGAAAATAACCGAATCGAATCGAAAATAATCAAATCGAATCGAAAATAATCAAATCGAATCGGAAATAATGGAATCGAAACCAAAATAATCAAATCGATATGAAAATAATCGAATCGAAAATAATCAAATCGAAACCAAAATAATCGAATCGAAATGAAAAAAATCAAGTAGAAGCGAAAATAATTAAATCGAATCGAAAATAATCTAATCGAAATAAAAATAATCAAATCGAAACGAAAATAATCAAATAGAAACGAAAATAATTGAATCAAAAAGAAGCGAATTGAATTGAATCGAAAAAAATCAAATCGAATCGAAAATAATCAAATCGAAATGAGAAAAATCAAATCGAATCAAAAATAATTGAATTGAATCTAAAACAAATCTAACTGAAAATAATCAAATTGAATCGAAAATATTCGAATAGAAAAGAAACGAATTGAATCGAATCGAAAAAAATCAAATCGAATAGAAAATAATCAAATCGAAACGAAAATAATCAATTGAAATGAAAATAATCGAATCGAAACCAAAATATTCAAATCCACATGAAAATAATTGATCGAATCGAAAATAATCAAGTCGAATAGAAAATAATCGAATCGAAATGAAAATAATCAATCGAAACGAAAATCGAATCAAATTAAAAATAATCAAATCGAAACGAATATAATCTAATTGAATAGAAAATAATCAAATCGAGACGAAAATAACCGAATCGAAATTAAAATAATTGAATCGAAACGAAAATAAATAATCAAAACGACAATGATCGAATTGAAACGAAAAAAAATCAAATTGAAACACAAAAATAATCGAATCGAAAAGAAAAAAATCCAATCGAATAGCATCGAATCGAAAAAATCGATTCGAATTGAATCGAAAATATCGAATCGAAACGAAAATAAATGAATCAAAACAATAATGATTGAATCGAAACGAAAATAAATGAATCGAAACGAAAAAATCATGTAGAAGCGAAAAAATCAAATCAAAAATAATCAAATCGAAAATAATCAAATAGAAATGAAAATAATCGAATCGAGATGAGAAAAGTCAAATCGAAATGAAAATAATCGAATCGAAACGAAAATAATCGAATCGAAAATAAAATAAACGGATCGAATCGAAAAAATTCGAATTGAAAAGAAACGAATTGAATCGACATGAAAATAATCGAATCGGATAGAAAATAATCGAATCGAAACGTAAAAATTCGAATCGAAAAGAAACGAATTAAATCGACATGAAAATAATCAAATCGAATAGAAAATAATCGAATCGAAACAAAAATAATGAATCGAAACGAGAAAAATCGAATTGAAAAGAAAATAATCGAATCGAATCGAAAAAATTCGAATACAAAAGAAACAAATTGAATCGACATGAAAATAATCGAATCGAATAGAAAATAATCGAATCAAAACGAAAATAATCAATCGATACAAAAATAATCGAATTGAAACCAAAATAATCAAATCCACATGAAAATAATCGAATCGAATCAAAAATAATCAAATCGAAACTAAAATAATCAAATCGAATCGAAAATAAATTGAATAGGAAATAATCGAATCGAAATGAAAAAAATCAAGTAGAAGCGAAAATAATCGAGTTGAAACCAAAATAATTAAATCGACATGAAAATAATCGAATCGAAATAATAAAATAGAAACGAAAATAATCGAGTCGCAACCAAAATAATCGAATCGACATGAAAATAATCGAATCGAAACGAAAATAATCGGATGGAATAAAAAGAATAGAATCTAAACAAAAATAATCAAAGCGAAATAAAAAAAAGGAATCGAATCGAATCTAAGAAAATCAAATCTCATCGAATCAATAGAAACCGAATGGAATGGAATCGAATCGAATCGAAAAAAATCGAATCGAAATGAAAATAATCGAATCGAAATGAAGATAATCGAGTTGAATAAAAACATAATCGAAACGAAAATAATCGAATCGAAACAAAAAATCGCATCAAAACGAAAATAATCGAAACCAAAATAATCACACAACATGAAAATAATCGAATTGAATCGAAAATAATCACATCGAAACGAAAATAATCAGATAGAATCAAAAGTAATCAAATTGAAACCAAAATAATCGAATCAAATCAACAATAATCGAGTCGAATCGAAAATAATCGAATCGAAAATAATCGAATCGAATCGAAAATAATTGAATCGAAATGTAAATAATCAAATCGAAGTGAAAATAAACGAATCGATTTAAAAATTCGAATTGAAACGAAAATAATCGAATCGAATCAAAAACAATCGAGTTGAAACGAAAATAATTGAGTTGAAACAAAAATAATCCAATCGAAATGAAAATCGAATCAAAACGAAAATAATCGAATGGAATAAAAAGAATACAGTCAAAAGAAAAATAATCAAATCGAAATGAAAAAAAATGGAATGGAATCGAATCGAATTGAAGAAAATCAAATCGCATCGAATTGATAAATATCGAATGGAATGGAATTGAATCGAAACGAAAATAATCGAATCAAAACGAAGATAATCGAATCGAATAAAAACATAATCGAAACGAAAATAATCAATAGAAATGAAAATCAAATCGAAGCCAAAATAATCAAATCCACATGAAAAAAATCAAATCGAATCGAAAATAATCAAATCGAAACTAAAATCATATCGACATGAAAAAAATCAAATCGAATTGAAAATAATCAAATCGAAACTAAAATCAAATTGACATGAAAAAAATCAAATCGAATCAAAAATAATCAAATCGAAACAAAAATAATCAAATTGAATCAAAAATAATCAAATCGAATCGAAAATAATCAATCGAAACGAAAATAATAGAAACGAAACCAAAATAATCAAATCGACATGAAAATAATGGAATCGAATCGAAAGTAATCAAATAGTAACTAAAATAATCGAATAGAATAGAAAATGATGAAATCGAAACGAAAATAATCAATCGAAATGAAAATCAAATCGAAAACAAAATAATCAAATCGACATGAAAAAAATCAAATCGAATAGAAAATAATCGAATCAAAACAAAAATAATGAATCAAAACGAGAAAAATCGAATCGAAAAGAAAATAATCGGATCGAATCGAAAAAATTCGAATTGAAAAGAAACGAATTGAATCGACATGAAAATAATCGAATCGAATAGAAAATAATCGAATTGAAACGAAAATAATCAAATAGAAATGAAAATAATCGAATCGAAAAGAAACAAATTGAATTGAATCGACAAAAATCAAATCGAATTGAAAATAATCAAATCGAAATGAGAAAAATCGAATCGAATCAAAAATAATTGAATCGAATCTAAAATAAACAAATCTAACTGAAAATAATCAAATCGAATCGAAAAAATTCGAATAGAAAAGAAACGAATTGAATCGACATGAAAATAATCGAATCGAATAGAAAATAATCAAATCGAAACGAAGATAATCAATCGATACAAAAATAATCGAATCGAAACCAAAATAATCAAATCCACATGAAAATAATCGAATCGAATCGAAAATAATCGAATCGAAACTAAAATAATCGAATCGAATCGAAAATAATCAAATTGAATAGGAAATAATCGAATCGAAATGAAAAAAATCAAGTAGAAGCGAAAATAATCGAGTTGAAACCAAAATAATTAAATCGACATGAAAATAATCGAATCGAAATAATAAAATAGAAACGAAAATAATCGAATCAAATCGATAATAACCGAATCGAAATGAAAATTATCGAGTCGCAACCAAAATAATCGAATCGACATGAAAATAATCGAATCGAAATGAAAATAATCGAATGGAATAAAAAGAATAGAATCTAAACAAAAATAATCAAATCGAAATGAAAAAATGGAATCGAATCGAATCGAATCTAAGAAAATCAAATCACATCGAATCGATAGAAATCGAATGGAATGGAATCAAATCGAATCGAAAAAAATCGAATCGAAACGAAAATAATCGAATCGAAATGAAGATAATCGAATCGAATCGAAAATAATTGAATCGAAACGTAAATAATCAAATCGAAGTGAAAATAAACGAATCGATTTAAAAATTCGAATTGAAACGAAAATAATCGAATCGAATCAAAAACAATCGAGTTGAAACGAAAATAATTGAGTTGAAACAAAAATAATCCAATCGAAATGAAAATCGAATCAAAACGAAAATAATCGAATGGAATAAAAAGAATACAGTCAAAAGAAAAATAATCAAATCGAAATGAAAAAAATGGAATGGAATCGAATCGAATTGAAGAAAATCAAATCGCATCGAATCGATAAATATCGAATGGAATGGAATTGAATCGAAACGAAAATAATCGAATCAAAACGAAGATAACCGAATCGAATAAAAACATAATCGAAACGAAAATAAGCGAATCGAAACGAAAAAAATCGCATCAAAACGAAAATAATCGAATCGAAACCAAAATAATCAATCAAAATGAAAATAATCGAATCGAATCGAAAATAATCACATCAAAACGAAAATAAACGAATCGAATCAAAAAATTCGAATCGAAAAGAAACGAATTGAATCGAATCGAAAAAAATCAAATCGAATAGAAAATAATCGAATTGAAATGAAAAAAATCAAGTAGAAGCGAAAATAATCTAATCGAAACCAAAATAATTAAATGGAAATGAAAATAACCGAATCGAATCGAAAATAATCAAATCGAATCGAAAATAATCAAATCGAATCGGAAATAATGGAATCGAAACCAAAATAATCAAATCGATATGAAAATAATCGAATCGAAAATAATCAAATCGAAACCAAAATAATCGAATCGAAATGAAAAAAATCAAGTAGAAGCGAAAATAATTAAATCGAATCGAAAATAATCTAATCGAAATAAAAATAATCAAATCGAAACGAAAATAATCAAATAGAAACGAAAATAATTGAATCAAAAAGAAGCGAATTGAATTGAATCGAAAAAAATCAAATCGAATCGAAAATAATCAAATCGAAATGAGAAAAATCAAATCGAATCAAAAATAATTGAATCGAATCTAAAACAAATCTAACTGAAAATAATCAAATTGAATCGAAAATATTCGAATAGAAAAGAAACGAATTGAATCGAATCGAAAAAAATCAAATCGAATAGAAAATAATCAAATCGAAACGAAAATAATCAATTGAAATGAAAATAATCGAATCGAAACCAAAATATTCAAATCCACATGAAAATAATTGATCGAATCGAAAATAATCAAGTCGAATAGAAAATAATCGAATCGAAATGAAAATAATCAATCGAAACGAAAATCGAATCAAATTAAAAATAATCAAATCGAAACGAATATAATCTAATTGAATAGAAAATAATCAAATCGAAACGAAAATAACCGAATCGAAATTAAAATAATTGAATCGAAACGAAAATAAATAATCAAAACGACAATGATCGAATTGAAACGAAAAAAAATCAAATTGAAACACAAAAATAATCGAATCGAAAAGAAAAAAATCCAATCGAATAGCATCGAATCGAAAAAATCGATTCGAATTGAATCGAAAATATCGAATCGAAACGAAAATAAATGAATCAAAACAATAATGATTGAATCGAAACGAAAATAAATGAATCGAAACGAAAAAATCATGTAGAAGCGAAAAAATCAAATCAAAAATAATCAAATCGAAAATAATCAAATAGAAATGAAAATAATCGAATCGAGATGAGAAAAGTCAAATCGAAATGAAAATAATCGAATCGAAACGAAAATAATCGAATCGAAAATAAAATAAACGGATCGAATCGAAAAAATTCGAATTGAAAAGAAACGAATTGAATCGACATGAAAATAATCGAATCGGATAGAAAATAATCGAATCGAAACGTAAAAATTCGAATCGAAAAGAAACGAATTAAATCGACATGAAAATAATCAAATCGAATAGAAAATAATCGAATCGAAACAAAAATAATGAATCGAAACGAGAAAAATCGAATTGAAAAGAAAATAATCGAATCGAATCGAAAAAATTCGAATACAAAAGAAACAAATTGAATCGACATGAAAATAATCGAATCGAATAGAAAATAATCGAATCAAAACGAAAATAATCAATCGATACAAAAATAATCGAATTGAAACCAAAATAATCAAATCCACATGAAAATAATCGAATCGAATCAAAAATAATCAAATCGAAACTAAAATAATCAAATCGAATCGAAAATTGAATAGGAAATAATCGAATCGAAATGAAAAAAATCAAGTAGAAGCGAAAATAATCGAGTTGAAACCAAAATAATTAAATCGACATGAAAATAATCGAATCGAAATAATAAAATAGAAACGAAAATAATCGAGTCGCAACCAAAATAATCGAATCGACATGAAAATAATCGAATCGAAACGAAAATAATCGGATGGAATAAAAAGAATAGAATCTAAACAAAAATAATCAAAGCGAAATAAAAAAAAGGAATCGAATCGAATCTAAGAAAATCAAATCTCATCGAATCAATAGAAACCGAATGGAATGGAATCGAATCGAATCGAAAAAAATCGAATCGAAATGAAAATAATCGAATCGAAATGAAGATAATCGAGTTGAATAAAAACATAATCGAAACGAAAATAATCGAATCGAAACAAAAAATCGCATCAAAACGAAAATAATCGAAACCAAAATAATCACACAACATGAAAATAATCGAATTGAATCGAAAATAATCACATCGAAACGAAAATAATCAGATAGAATCAAAAGTAATCAAATTGAAACCAAAATAATCGAATCAAATCAACAATAATCGAGTCGAATCGAAAATAATCGAA
The DNA here is from genome assembly GCF_048418805.1 of Vulpes vulpes. Taxonomy (NCBI): domain Eukaryota; kingdom Metazoa; phylum Chordata; class Mammalia; order Carnivora; family Canidae; genus Vulpes; species Vulpes vulpes. The sequence continues at coordinate 331,352 of NW_027325672.1, forward strand.
TCGAAAATAATCGAATCGAATCGAAAATAATTGAATCGAAATGTAAATAATCAAATCGAAGTGAAAATAAACGAATCGATTTAAAAATTCGAATTGAAACGAAAATAATCGAATCGAATCAAAAACAATCGAGTTGAAACGAAAATAATTGAGTTGAAACAAAAATAATCCAATCGAAATGAAAATCGAATCAAAACGAAAATAATCGAATGGAATAAAAAGAATACAGTCAAAAGAAAAATAATCAAATCGAAATGAAAAAAAATGGAATGGAATCGAATCGAATTGAAGAAAATCAAATCGCATCGAATTGATAAATATCGAATGGAATGGAATTGAATCGAAACGAAAATAATCGAATCAAAACGAAGATAATCGAATCGAATAAAAACATAATCGAAACGAAAATAATCAATAGAAATGAAAATCAAATCGAAGCCAAAATAATCAAATCCACATGAAAAAAATCAAATCGAATCGAAAATAATCAAATCGAAACTAAAATCATATCGACATGAAAAAAATCAAATCGAATTGAAAATAATCAAATCGAAACTAAAATCAAATTGACATGAAAAAAATCAAATCGAATCAAAAATAATCAAATCGAAACAAAAATAATCAAATTGAATCAAAAATAATCAAATCGAATCGAAAATAATCAATCGAAACGAAAATAATAGAAACGAAACCAAAATAATCAAATCGACATGAAAATAATGGAATCGAATCGAAAGTAATCAAATAGTAACTAAAATAATCGAATAGAATAGAAAATGATGAAATCGAAACGAAAATAATCAATCGAAATGAAAATCAAATCGAAAACAAAATAATCAAATCGACATGAAAAAAATCAAATCGAATAGAAAATAATCGAATCAAAACAAAAATAATGAATCAAAACGAGAAAAATCGAATCGAAAAGAAAATAATCGGATCGAATCGAAAAAATTCGAATTGAAAAGAAACGAATTGAATCGACATGAAAATAATCGAATCGAATAGAAAATAATCGAATTGAAACGAAAATAATCAAATAGAAATGAAAATAATCGAATCGAAAAGAAACAAATTGAATTGAATCGACAAAAATCAAATCGAATTGAAAATAATCAAATCGAAATGAGAAAAATCGAATCGAATCAAAAATAATTGAATCGAATCTAAAATAAACAAATCTAACTGAAAATAATCAAATCGAATCGAAAAAATTCGAATAGAAAAGAAACGAATTGAATCGACATGAAAATAATCGAATCGAATAGAAAATAATCAAATCGAAACGAAGATAATCAATCGATACAAAAATAATCGAATCGAAACCAAAATAATCAAATCCACATGAAAATAATCGAATCGAATCGAAAATAATCGAATCGAAACTAAAATAATCGAATCGAATCGAAAATAATCAAATTGAATAGGAAATAATCGAATCGAAATGAAAAAAATCAAGTAGAAGCGAAAATAATCGAGTTGAAACCAAAATAATTAAATCGACATGAAAATAATCGAATCGAAATAATAAAATAGAAACGAAAATAATCGAATCAAATCGATAATAACCGAATCGAAATGAAAATTATCGAGTCGCAACCAAAATATTCGAATCGACATGAAAATAATCGAATCGAAATGAAAATAATCGAATGGAATAAAAAGAATAGAATCTAAACAAAAATAATCAAATCGAAATGAAAAAAACGGAATCGAATCGAATCGAATCTAAGAAAATCAAATCACATCGAATCGATAGAAATCGAATGGAATGGAATCAAATCGAATCGAAAAAAATCGAATCGAAACGAAAATAATCGAATCGAAATGAAGATAATCGAATCGAATCGAAAATAATTGAATCGAAACGTAAATAATCAAATCGAAGTGAAAATAAACGAATCGATTTAAAAATTCGAATTGAAACGAAAATAATCGAATCGAATCAAAAACAATCGAGTTGAAACGAAAATAATTGAGTTGAAACAAAAATAATCCAATCGAAATGAAAATCGAATCAAAACGAAAATAATCGAATGGAATAAAAAGAATACAGTCAAAAGAAAAATAATCAAATCGAAATGAAAAAAATGGAATGGAATCGAATCGAATTGAAGAAAATCAAATCGCATCGAATCGATAAATATCGAATGGAATGGAATTGAATCGAAACGAAAATAATCGAATCAAAACGAAGATAATCGAATCGAATAAAAACATAATCGAAACGAAAATAAGCGAATCGAAACGAAAAAAATCGCATCAAAACGAAAATAATCGAATCGAAACCAAAATAATCAATCAAAATGAAAATAATCGAATCGAATCGAAAATAATCACGTTTCTATTATTTTCGTTTTGATTGATTATTTTCGATTCGATTTGATTATTTTTGATTCAATTTGATTATTTTTGTTTCGATTTGATTATTTTTGATTCGATTTGATTTTTTTCATGTCAATTTGATTTTAGTTTCGATTTGATTATTTTCAATTCGATTTGATTTTTTTCATGTCGATATGATTTTAGTTTCGATTTGATTATTTTCGATTCGATTTGATTTTTTTCATGTGGATTTGATTATTTTGGCTTCGATTTGATTTTCATTTCGATTGATTATTTTCGTTTCGATTATGTTTTTATTCGATTCGATTATCTTCGTTTTGATTCGATTATTTTCGTTTCGATTCAATTCCATTCCATTCGATATTTATCAATTCGATGCGATTTGATTTTCTTCAATTCGATTCGATTCCATTCCATTTTTTTTCATTTCGATTTGATTATTTTTCTTTTGACTGTATTCTTTTTATTCCATTCGATTATTTTCGTTTTGATTCGATTTTCATTTCGATTGGATTATTTTTGTTTCAACTCAATTATTTTCGTTTCAACTCGATTGTTTTTGATTCGATTCGATTATTTTCGTTTCAATTCGAATTTTTAAATCGATTCGTTTATTTTCACTTCGATTTGATTATTTACATTTCGATTCAATTATTTTCGATTCGATTCGATTTTTTTCATTTCGATTCGATTATTTTCGATTCGACTCGATTATTGTTGATTTGATTCGATTATTTTGGTTTCAATTTGATTACTTTTGATTCTATCTGATTATTTTCGTTTCGATGTGATTATTTTCGATTCAATTCGATTATTTTCATGTTGTGTGATTATTTTGGTTTCGATTATTTTCGTTTTGATGCGATTTTTTGTTTCGATTCGATTATTTTCGTTTCGATTATGTTTTTATTCAACTCGATTATCTTCATTTCGATTCGATTATTTTCATTTCGATTCGATTTTTTTCGATTCGATTCGATTCCATTCCATTCGGTTTCTATTGATTCGATGAGATTTGATTTTCTTAGATTCGATTCGATTCCTTTTTTTTATTTCGATTTGATTATTTTTGTTTAGATTCTATTCTTTTTATTCCATCCGATTATTTTCGTTTCGATTCGATTATTTTCATGTCGATTCGATTATTTTGGTTGCGACTCGATTATTTTCGTTTCTATTTTATTATTTCGATTCGATTATTTTCATGTCGATTTAATTATTTTGGTTTCAACTCGATTATTTTCGCTTCTACTTGATTTTTTTCATTTCGATTCGATTATTTCCTATTCAATTTGATTATTTTCGATTCGATTTGATTATTTTAGTTTCGATTTGATTATTTTTGATTCGATTCGATTATTTTCATGTGGATTTGATTATTTTGGTTTCAATTCGATTATTTTTGTATCGATTGATTATTTTCGTTTTGATTCGATTATTTTCTATTCGATTCGATTATTTTCATGTCGATTCAATTTGTTTCTTTTGTATTCGAATTTTTCGATTCGATTCGATTATTTTCTTTTCAATTCGATTTTTCTCGTTTCGATTCATTATTTTTGTTTCGATTCGATTATTTTCTATTCGATTTGATTATTTTCATGTCGATTTAATTCGTTTCTTTTCGATTCGAATTTTTACGTTTCGATTCGATTATTTTCTATCCGATTCGATTATTTTCATGTCGATTCAATTCGTTTCTTTTCAATTCGAATTTTTTCGATTCGATCCGTTTATTTTCTTTTCGATTCGATTATTTTCGTTTCGATTCGATTATTTTCATTTCGATTTGACTTTTCTCATCTCGATTCGATTATTTTCATTTCTATTTGATTATTTTCGATTTGATTATTTTTGATTTGATTTTTTCGCTTCTACATGATTTTTTCGTTTCGATTCATTTATTTTCGTTTCGATTCAATCATTATTGTTTTGATTCATTTATTTTCGTTTCGATTCGATATTTTCGATTCAATTCGAATCGATTTTTTCGATTCGATGCTATTCGATTGGATTTTTTTCTTTTCGATTCGATTATTTTTGTGTTTCAATTTGATTTTTTTTCGTTTCAATTCGATCATTGTCGTTTTGATTATTTATTTTCGTTTCGATTCAATTATTTTAATTTCGATTCGGTTATTTTCGTTTCGATTTGATTATTTTCTATTCAATTAGATTATATTCGTTTCGATTTGATTATTTTTAATTTGATTCGATTTTCGTTTCGATTGATTATTTTCATTTCGATTCGATTATTTTCTATTCGACTTGATTATTTTCGATTCGATCAATTATTTTCATGTGGATTTGAATATTTTGGTTTCGATTCGATTATTTTCATTTCAATTGATTATTTTCGTTTCGATTTGATTATTTTCTATTCGATTTGATTTTTTTGATTCGATTCAATTCGTTTCTTTTCTATTCGAATTTTTTCGATTCAATTTGATTATTTTCAGTTAGATTTGTTTTAGATTCGATTCAATTATTTTTGATTCGATTTGATTTTTCTCATTTCGATTTGATTATTTTCGATTCGATTTGATTTTTTTCGATTCAATTCAATTCGCTTCTTTTTGATTCAATTATTTTCGTTTCTATTTGATTATTTTCGTTTCGATTTGATTATTTTTATTTCGATTAGATTATTTTCGATTCGATTTAATTATTTTCGCTTCTACTTGATTTTTTTCATTTCGATTCGATTATTTTGGTTTCGATTTGATTATTTTCGATTCGATTATTTTCATATCGATTTGATTATTTTGGTTTCGATTCCATTATTTCCGATTCGATTTGATTATTTTCGATTCGATTTGATTATTTTCGATTCGATTCGGTTATTTTCATTTCCATTTAATTATTTTGGTTTCGATTAGATTATTTTCGCTTCTACTTGATTTTTTTCATTTCAATTCGATTATTTTCTATTCGATTTGATTTTTTTCGATTCGATTCAATTCGTTTCTTTTCGATTCGAATTTTTTGATTCGATTCGTTTATTTTCGTTTTGATGTGATTATTTTCGATTCGATTCGATTATTTTCATTTTGATTGATTATTTTGGTTTCGATTCGATTATTTTCGTTTTGATGCGATTTTTTTCGTTTCGATTCGCTTATTTTCGTTTCGATTATGTTTTTATTCGATTCGGTTATCTTCGTTTTGATTCGATTATTTTCGTTTCGATTCAATTCCATTCCATTCGATATTTATCGATTCGATGCGATTTGATTTTCTTCAATTCGATTCGATTCCATTCCATTTTTTTCATTTCGATTTGATTATTTTTCTTTTGACTGTATTCTTTTTATTCCATTCGATTATTTTCGTTTTGATTCGATTTTCATTTCGATTGGATTATTTTTGTTTCAACTCAATTATTTTCGTTTCAACTCGATTGTTTTTGATTCGATTCGATTATTTTCGTTTCAATTCGAATTTTTAAATCGATTCGTTTATTTTCACTTCGATTTGATTATTTACGTTTCGATTCAATTATTTTCGATTCGATTCGATTATCTTCATTTCGATTCGATTATTTTCGTTTCGATTCGATTTTTTTCGATTCGATTTGATTCCATTCCATTCGATTTCTATCGATTCGATGTGATTTGATTTTCTTAGATTCGATTCGATTCGATTCCATTTTTTTCATTTCGATTTGATTATTTTTGTTTAGATTCTATTCTTTTTATTCCATTCGATTATTTTCATTTCGATTCGATTATTTTCATGTCGATTCGATTATTTTGGTTGCGACTCGATAATTTTCATTTCGATTCGGTTATTATCGATTTGATTCGATTATTTTCGTTTCTATTTTATTATTTCGATTCGATTATTTTCATGTCGATTTAATTATTTTGGTTTCAACTCGATTATTTTCGCTTCTACTTGATTTTTTTCATTTCGATTCGATTATTTCCTATTCAATTTGATTATTTTCGATTCGATTCGATTATTTTAGTTTCGATTCGATTATTTTCGATTCGATTCGATTATTTTCATGTGGATTTGATTATTTTGGTTTCGATTCGATTATTTTTGTATCGATTGATTATCTTCGTTTCGATTTGATTATTTTCTATTCGATTCGATTATTTTCATGTCGATTCAATTCGTTTCTTTTCTATTCGAATTTTTTCGATTCGATTTGATTATTTTCAGTTAGATTTGTTTATTTTAGATTCGATTCAATTATTTTTGATTCGATTCGATTTTTCTCATTTTGATTTGATTATTTTCAATTCGATTTGATTTTTGTCGATTCAATTCAATTTGTTTCTTTTCGATTCGATTATTTTCATTTCTATTTGATTATTTTCGTTTCAATTCGATTATTTTCTATTCGATTCGATTATTTTCATGTCGATTCAATTCGTTTCTTTTCAATTCGAATTTTTTCGATTCGATCCGATTATTTTCTTTTCGATTCGATTTTTCTCGTTTTGATTCATTATTTTTGTTTTGATTCGATTATTTTCTATTCGATTTGATTTTTTTCATGTCGATTTGATTATTTTGTTTTCGATTTGATTTTCATTTCGATTGATTATTTTCGTTTCGATTTCATCATTTTCTATTCTATTCGATTATTTTAGTTACTATTTGATTACTTTCGATTCGATTCCATTATTTTCATGTCGATTTGATTATTTTGGTTTCGTTTCTATTATTTTCGTTTCGATTGATTATTTTCGATTCGATTTGATTATTTTTGATTCAATTTGATTATTTTTGTTTCGATTTGATTATTTTTGATTCGATTTGATTTTTTTCATGTCAATTTGATTTTAGTTTCGATTTGATTATTTTCAATTCGATTTGATTTTTTTCATGTCGATATGATTTTAGTTTCGATTTGATTATTTTCGATTCGATTTGATTTTTTTCATGTGGATTTGATTATTTTGGCTTCGATTTGATTTTCATTTCGATTGATTATTTTCGTTTCGATTATGTTTTTATTCGATTCGATTATCTTCGTTTTGATTCGATTATTTTCGTTTCGATTCAATTCCATTCCATTCGATATTTATCAATTCGATGCGATTTGATTTTCTTCAATTCGATTCGATTCCATTCCATTTTTTTTCATTTCGATTTGATTATTTTTCTTTTGACTGTATTCTTTTTATTCCATTCGATTATTTTCGTTTTGATTCGATTTTCATTTCGATTGGATTATTTTTGTTTCAACTCAATTATTTTCGTTTCAACTCGATTGTTTTTGATTCGATTCGATTATTTTCGTTTCAATTCGAATTTTTAAATCGATTCGTTTATTTTCACTTCGATTTGATTATTTACATTTCGATTCAATTATTTTCGATTCGATTCGATTATTTTCATTTCGATTCGATTATTTTCGATTCGACTCGATTATTGTTGATTTGATTCGATTATTTTGGTTTCAATTTGATTACTTTTGATTCTATCTGATTATTTTCGTTTCGATGTGATTATTTTCGATTCAATTCGATTATTTTCATGTTGTGTGATTATTTTGGTTTCGATTATTTTCGTTTTGATGCGATTTTTTGTTTCGATTCGATTATTTTCGTTTCGATTATGTTTTTATTCAACTCGATTATCTTCATTTCGATTCGATTATTTTCATTTCGATTCGATTTTTTTCGATTCGATTCGATTCCATTCCATTCGGTTTCTATTGATTCGATGAGATTTGATTTTCTTAGATTCGATTCGATTCCTTTTTTTTATTTCGATTTGATTATTTTTGTTTAGATTCTATTCTTTTTATTCCATCCGATTATTTTCGTTTCGATTCGATTATTTTCATGTCGATTCGATTATTTTGGTTGCGACTCGATTATTTTCGTTTCTATTTTATTATTTCGATTCGATTATTTTCATGTCGATTTAATTACTTTGGTTTCAACTCGATTATTTTCGCTTCTACTTGATTTTTTTCATTTCGATTCGATTATTTCCTATTCAATTTGATTATTTTCGATTCGATTTGATTATTTTAGTTTCGATTTGATTATTTTTGATTCGATTCGATTATTTTCATGTGGATTTGATTATTTTGGTTTCAATTCGATTATTTTTGTATCGATTGATTATTTTCGTTTTGATTCGATTATTTTCTATTCGATTCGATTATTTTCATGTCGATTCAATTTGTTTCTTTTGTATTCGAATTTTTTCGATTCGATTCGATTATTTTCTTTTCAATTCGATTTTTCTCGTTTCGATTCATTATTTTTGTTTCGATTCGATTATTTTCTATTCGATTTGATTATTTTCATGTCGATTTAATTCGTTTCTTTTCGATTCGAATTTTTACGTTTCGATTCGATTATTTTCTATCCGATTCGATTATTTTCATGTCGATTCAATTCGTTTCTTTTCAATTCGAATTTTTTCGATTCGATCCGTTTATTTTCTTTTCGATTCGATTATTTTCGTTTCGATTATTTTCATTTCGATTTGACTTTTCTCATCTCGATTCGATTATTTTCATTTCTATTTGATTATTTTCGATTTGATTATTTTTGATTTGATTTTTTTCGCTTCTACATGATTTTTTCGTTTCGATTCATTTATTTTCGTTTCGATTCAATCATTATTGTTTTGATTCATTTATTTTCGTTTCGATTCGATATTTTCGATTCAATTCGAATCGATTTTTTCGATTCGATGCTATTCGATTGGATTTTTTTCTTTTCGATTCGATTATTTTTGTGTTTCAATTTGATTTTTTTTCGTTTCAATTCGATCATTGTCGTTTTGATTATTTATTTTCGTTTCGATTCAATTATTTTAATTTCAATTCGGTTATTTTCGTTTCGATTTGATTATTTTCTATTCAATTAGATTATATTCGTTTCGATTTGATTATTTTTAATTTGATTCGATTTTCGTTTCGATTGATTATTTTCATTTCGATTCGATTATTTTCTATTCGACTTGATTATTTTCGATTCGATCAATTATTTTCATGTGGATTTGAATATTTTGGTTTCGATTCGATTATTTTCATTTCAATTGATTATTTTCGTTTCGATTTGATTATTTTCTATTCGATTTGATTTTTTTGATTCGATTCAATTTGTTTCTTTTCTATTCGAATTTTTTCGATTCAATTTGATTATTTTCAGTTAGATTTGTTTTAGATTCGATTCAATTATTTTTGATTCGATTTGATTTTTCTCATTTCGATTTGATTATTTTCGATTCGATTTGATTTTTTTCGATTCAATTCAATTCGCTTCTTTTTGATTCAATTATTTTCGTTTCTATTTGATTATTTTCGTTTCGATTTGATTATTTTTATTTCGATTAGATTATTTTCGATTCGATTTAATTATTTTCGCTTCTACTTGATTTTTTTCATTTCGATTCGATTATTTTGGTTTCGATTTGATTATTTTCGATTCGATTATTTTCATATCGATTTGATTATTTTGGTTTCGATTCCATTATTTCCGATTCGATTCCATTATTTCCGATTCGATTTGATTATTTTCGATTCGATTCGGTTATTTTCATTTCCATTTAATTATTTTGGTTTCGATTAGATTATTTTCGCTTCTACTTGATTTTTTTCATTTCAATTCGATTATTTTCTATTCGATTTGATTTTTTTCGATTCGATTCAATTCGTTTCTTTTCGATTCGAATTTTTTGATTCGATTCGTTTATTTTCGTTTTGATGTGATTATTTTCGATTCGATTCGATTATTTTCATTTTGATTGATTATTTTGGTTTCGATTCGATTATTTTCGTTTTGATGCGATTTTTTTCGTTTCGATTCGCTTATTTTCGTTTCGATTATGTTTTTATTCGATTCGGTTATCTTCGTTTTGATTCGATTATTTTCGTTTCGATTCAATTCCATTCCATTCGATATTTATCGATTCGATGCGATTTGATTTTCTTCAATTCGATTCCATTCCATTCCATTTTTTTCATTTCGATTTGATTATTTTTCTTTTGACTGTATTCTTTTTATTCCATTCGATTATTTTCGTTTTGATTCGATTTTCATTTCGATTGGATTATTTTTGTTTCAACTCAATTATTTTCGTTTCAACTCGATTGTTTTTGATTCGATTCGATTATTTTCGTTTCAATTCGAATTTTTAAATCGATTCGTTTATTTTCACTTCGATTTGATTATTTACGTTTCGATTCAATTATTTTCGATTCGATTCGATTATCTTCATTTCGATTCGATTATTTTCGTTTCGATTCGATTTTTTTCGATTCGATTTGATTCCATTCCATTCGATTTCTATCGATTCGATGTGATTTGATTTTCTTAGATTCGATTCGATTCGATTCCATTTTTTTCATTTCGATTTGATTATTTTTGTTTAGATTCTATTCTTTTTATTCCATTCGATTATTTTCATTTCGATTCGATTATTTTCATGTCGATTCGATTATTTTGGTTGCGACTCGATAATTTTCATTTCGATTCGGTTATTATCGATTTGATTCGATTATTTTCGTTTCTATTTTATTATTTCGATTCGATTATTTTCATGTCGATTTAATTATTTTGGTTTCAACTCGATTATTTTCGCTTCTACTTGATTTTTTTCATTTCGATTCGATTATTTCCTATTCAATTTGATTATTTTCGATTCGATTCGATTATTTTAGTTTCGATTCGATTATTTTCGATTCGATTCGATTATTTTCATGTGGATTTGATTATTTTGGTTTCGATTCGATTATTTTTGTATCGATTGATTATCTTCGTTTCGATTTGATTATTTTCTATTCGATTCGATTATTTTCATGTCGATTCAATTCGTTTCTTTTCTATTCGAATTTTTTCGATTCGATTTGATTATTTTCAGTTAGATTTGTTTATTTTAGATTCGATTCAATTATTTTTGATTCGATTCGATTTTTCTCATTTCGATTTGATTATTTTCAATTCGATTTGATTTTTGTCGATTCAATTCAATTTGTTTCTTTTCGATTCGATTATTTTCATTTCTATTTGATTATTTTCGTTTCAATTCGATTATTTTCTATTCGATTCGATTATTTTCATGTCGATTCAATTCGTTTCTTTTCAATTCGAATTTTTTCGATTCGATCCGATTATTTTCTTTTCGATTCGATTTTTCTCGTTTTGATTCATTATTTTTGTTTTGATTCGATTATTTTCTATTCGATTTGATTTTTTTCATGTCGATTTGATTATTTTGTTTTCGATTTGATTTTCATTTCGATTGATTATTTTCGTTTCGATTTCATCATTTTCTATTCTATTCGATTATTTTAGTTACTATTTGATTACTTTCGATTCGATTCCATTATTTTCATGTCGATTTGATTATTTTGGTTTCGTTTCTATTATTTTCGTTTCGATTGATTATTTTCGATTCGATTTGATTATTTTTGATTCAATTTGATTATTTTTGTTTCGATTTGATTATTTTTGATTCGATTTGATTTTTTTCATGTCAATTTGATTTTAGTTTCGATTTGATTATTTTCAATTCGATTTGATTTTTTTCATGTCGATATGATTTTAGTTTCGATTTGATTATTTTCGATTCGATTTGATTTTTTTCATGTGGATTTGATTATTTTGGCTTCGATTTGATTTTCATTTCGATTGATTATTTTCGTTTCGATTATGTTTTTATTCGATTCGATTATCTTCGTTTTGATTCGATTATTTTCGTTTCGATTCAATTCCATTCCATTCGATATTTATCAATTCGATGCGATTTGATTTTCTTCAATTCGATTCGATTCCATTCCATTTTTTTTCATTTCGATTTGATTATTTTTCTTTTGACTGTATTCTTTTTATTCCATTCGATTATTTTCGTTTTGATTCGATTTTCATTTCGATTGGATTATTTTTGTTTCAACTCAATTATTTTCGTTTCAACTCGATTGTTTTTGATTCGATTCGATTATTTTCGTTTCAATTCGAATTTTTAAATCGATTCGTTTATTTTCACTTCGATTTGATTATTTACATTTCGATTCAATTATTTTCGATTCGATTCGATTTTTTTCATTTCGATTCGATTATTTTCGATTCGACTCGATTATTGTTGATTTGATTCGATTATTTTGGTTTCAATTTGATTACTTTTGATTCTATCTGATTATTTTCGTTTCGATGTGATTATTTTCGATTCAATTCGATTATTTTCATGTTGTGTGATTATTTTGGTTTCGATTATTTTCGTTTTGATGCGATTTTTTGTTTCGATTCGATTATTTTCGTTTCGATTATGTTTTTATTCAACTCGATTATCTTCATTTCGATTCGATTATTTTCATTTCGATTCGATTTTTTTCGATTCGATTCGATTCCATTCCATTCGGTTTCTATTGATTCGATGAGATTTGATTTTCTTAGATTCGATTCGATTCCTTTTTTTTATTTCGATTTGATTATTTTTGTTTAGATTCTATTCTTTTTATTCCATCCGATTATTTTCGTTTCGATTCGATTATTTTCATGTCGATTCGATTATTTTGGTTGCGACTCGATTATTTTCGTTTCTATTTTATTATTTCGATTCGATTATTTTCATGTCGATTTAATTACTTTGGTTTCAACTCGATTATTTTCGCTTCTACTTGATTTTTTTCATTTCGATTCGATTATTTCCTATTCAATTTGATTATTTTCGATTCGATTTGATTATTTTAGTTTCGATTTGATTATTTTTGATTCGATTCGATTATTTTCATGTGGATTTGATTATTTTGGTTTCAATTCGATTATTTTTGTATCGATTGATTATTTTCGTTTTGATTCGATTATTTTCTATTCGATTCGATTATTTTCATGTCGATTCAATTTGTTTCTTTTGTATTCGAATTTTTTCGATTCGATTCGATTATTTTCTTTTCAATTCGATTTTTCTCGTTTCGATTCATTATTTTTGTTTCGATTCGATTATTTTCTATTCGATTTGATTATTTTCATGTCGATTTAATTCGTTTCTTTTCAATTCGAATTTTTTCGATTCGATCCGTTTATTTTCTTTTCGATTCGATTATTTTCATTTCGATTTGACTTTTCTCATCTCGATTCGATTATTTTCATTTCTATTTGATTATTTTCGATTTGATTATTTTTGATTTGATTTTTTTCGCTTCTACATGATTTTTTCGTTTCGATTCATTTATTTTCGTTTCGATTCAATCATTATTGTTTTGATTCATTTATTTTCGTTTCGATTCGATATTTTCGATTCAATTCGAATCGATTTTTTCGATTCGATGCTATTCGATTGGATTTTTTTCTTTTCGATTCGATTATTTTTGTGTTTCAATTTGATTTTTTTTCGTTTCAATTCGATCATTGTCGTTTTGATTATTTATTTTCGTTTCGATTCAATTATTTTAATTTCGATTCGGTTATTTTCGTTTCGATTTGATTATTTTCTATTCAATTAGATTATATTCGTTTCGATTTGATTATTTTTAATTTGATTCGATTTTCGTTTCGATTGATTATTTTCATTTCGATTCGATTATTTTCTATTCGACTTGATTATTTTCGATTCGATCAATTATTTTCATGTGGATTTGAATATTTTGGTTTCGATTCGATTATTTTCATTTCAATTGATTATTTTCGTTTCGATTTGATTATTTTCTATTCGATTTGATTTTTTTCGATTCGATTCAATTCGTTTCTTTTCTATTCGAATTTTTTCGATTCAATTTGATTATTTTCAGTTAGATTTGTTTTAGATTCGATTCAATTATTTTTGATTCGATTTGATTTTTCTCATTTCGATTTGATTATTTTCGTTTCGATTTGATTATTTTTATTTAGATTAGATTATTTTCGATTCGATTTAATTATTTTCGCTTCTACTTGATTTTTTTCATTTCGATTCGATTATTTTGGTTTCGATTTGATTATTTTCGATTCGATTATTTTCATATCGATTTGATTATTTTGGTTTCGATTCCATTATTTCCGATTCGATTTGATTATTTTCGATTCGATTTGATTATTTTCGATTCGATTCGGTTATTTTCATTTCCATTTAATTATTTTGGTTTCGATTAGATTATTTTCGCTTCTACTTGATTTTTTTCATTTCAATTCGATTATTTTCTATTCGATTTGATTTTTTTCGATTCGATTCAATTCGTTTCTTTTCGATTCGAATTTTTTGATTCGATTCGTTTATTTTCGTTTTGATGTGATTATTTTCGATTCGATTCGATTATTTTCATTTTGATTGATTATTTTGGTTTCGATTCGATTATTTTCGTTTTGATGCGATTTTTTTCGTTTCGATTCGCTTATTTTCGTTTCGATTATGTTTTTATTCGATTCGATTATCTTCGTTTTGATTCGATTATTTTCGTTTCGATTCAATTCCATTCCATTCGATATTTATCGATTCGATGCGATTTGATTTTCTTCAATTCGATTCGATTCCATTCCATTTTTTTCATTTCGATTTGATTATTTTTCTTTTGACTGTATTCTTTTTATTCCATTGGATTATTTTCGTTTTGATTCGATTTTCATTTTGATTGGATTATTTTTTTTCAACTCAATTATTTTCGTTTCAACTCGATTGTTTTTGATTCGATTCGATTATTTTCGTTTCAATTCGAATTTTTAAATTGATTCGTTTATTTTCACTTCGATTTGATTATTTACGTTTCGATTCAATTATTTTCGATTCGATTCGATTATCTTCATTTCGATTCGATTATTTTCGTTTCGATTCGATTTTTTCGATTCGATTTGATTCCATTCCATTCGATTTCTATCGATTCGATGTGATTTGATTTTCTTAGATTGGATTCGATTCGATTCCATTTTTTTCATTTCGATTTGATTATTTTTGTTTAGATTCTATTCTTTTTATTCCATTCGATTATTTTCATTTCGATTCGATTATTTTCATGTCGATTCGATTATTTTGGTTGCGACTCGATAATTTTCATTTCGATTCGGTTATTATCGATTTGATTCGATTATTTTCGTTTCTATTTTATTATTTCGATTCGATTATTTTCATGTCGATTTAATTATTTTGGTTTCAACTCGATTATTTTCGCTTCTACTTGATTTTTTTCATTTCGATTCGATTATTTCCTATTCAATTTGATTATTTTCGATTCGATTCGATTATTTTAGTTTCGATTTGATTATTTTCGATTCGATTCGATTATTTTCATGTGGATTTGATTATTTTGGTTTCAATTCGATTATTTTTGTATCGATTGATTATTTTCGTTTTGATTCGATTATTTTCTATTCGATTCGATTATTTTCATGTCGATTCAATTTGTTTCTTTGTATTCGAATTTTTTCGATTCGATTCGATTATTTTCTTTTCAATTCGATTTTTCTCGTTTCGATTCATTATTTTTGTTTCGATTCGATTATTTTCTATTCGATTTGATTATTTTCATGTCGATTTAATTCGTTTCTTTTCGATTCGAATTTTTACGTTTCGATTCGATTATTTTCTATCCGATTCGATTATTTTCATGTCGATTCAATTCGTTTCTTTTCAATTCGAATTTTTTCGATTCGATCCGTTTATTTTCTTTTCGATTCGATTATTTTCGTTTCGATTCGATTATTTTCATTTCGATTTGACTTTTCTCATCTCGATTCGATTATTTTCATTTCTATTTGATTATTTTCGATTTGATTATTTTTGATTTGATTTTTTTCGCTTCTACATGATTTTTTCGTTTCGATTCATTTATTTTCGTTTCGATTCAATCATTATTGTTTTGATTCATTTATTTTCGTTTCGATTCGATATTTTCGATTCAATTCGAATCGATTTTTTCGATTCGATGCTATTCGATTGGATTTTTTTCTTTTCGATTCGATTATTTTTGTGTTTCAATTTGATTTTTTTTCGTTTCAATTCGATCATTGTCGTTTTGATTATTTATTTTCGTTTCGATTCAATTATTTTAATTTCGATTCGGTTATTTTCGTTTCGATTTGATTATTTTCTATTCAATTAGATTATATTCGTTTCGATTTGATTATTTTTAATTTGATTCGATTTTCGTTTCGATTGATTATTTTCATTTCGATTCGATTATTTTCTATTCGACTTGATTATTTTCGATTCGATCAATTATTTTCATGTGGATTTGAATATTTTGGTTTCGATTCGATTATTTTCATTTCAATTGATTATTTTCGTTTCGATTTGATTATTTTCTATTCGATTTGATTTTTTTCGATTCGATTCAATTCGTTTCTTTTCTATTCGAATTTTTTCGATTCAATTTGATTATTTTCAGTTAGATTTGTATTAGATTCGATTCAATTATTTTTTATTCGATTTGATTTTTCTCATTTCGATTTGATTATTTTCGATTCGATTTGATTCTTTTCGATTCAATTCAATTCGCTTCTTTTTGATTCAATTATTTTCGTTTCTATTTGATTATTTTCGTTTCGATTTGATTATTTTTATTTCGATTAGATTATTTTCGATTCGATTTAATTATTTTCGCTTCTACTTGATTTTTTTCATTTCGATTCGATTATTTTGGTTTCGATTCGATTATTTCCGATTCGATTTGATTATTTTCGATTCGATTTGATTATTTTCGATTCGATTCGGTTATTTTCATTTCCATTTAATTATTTTGGTTTCGATTAGATTATTTTCGCTTCTACTTGATTTTTTTCATTTCAATTCGATTATTTTCTATTCGATTTGATTTTTTTCGATTCGATTCAATTCGTTTCTTTTCGATTCGAATTTTTTGATTCGATTCGTTTATTTTCGTTTTGATGTGATTATTTTCGATTCGATTCGATTATTTTCATTTTGATTGATTATTTTGGTTTCGATTCGCTTATTTTCGTTTCGATTATGTTTTTATTCGATTCGATTATCTTCGTTTTGATTCGATTATTTTCGTTTCGATTCAATTCCATTCCATTCGATATTTATCGATTCGATGCGATTTGATTTTCTTCAATTCGATTCGATTCCATTCCATTTTTTTTCATTTCGATTTGATTATTTTTCTTTTGACTGTATTCTTTTTATTCCATTCGATTATTTTCGTTTTGATTCGATTTTCATTTCGATTGGATTATTTTTGTTTCAACTCAATTATTTTCGTTTCAACTCGATTGTTTTTGATTCGATTCGATTATTTTCGTTTCAATTCGAATTTTTAAATCGATTCGTTTATTTTCACTTCGATTTGATTATTTACATTTCGATTCAATTATTTTCGATTCGATTCGATTATTTTCGATTCGATTATTTTCGATTCGACTCGATTATTGTTGATTTGATTCGATTATTTTGGTTTCAATTTGATTACTTTTGATTCTATCTGATTATTTTCGTTTCGATGTGATTATTTTCGATTCAATTCGATTATTTTCATGTTGTGTGATTATTTTGGTTTCGATTATTTTCGTTTTGATGCGATTTTTTGTTTCGATTCGATTATTTTCGTTTCGATTATGTTTTTATTCAACTCGATTATCTTCATTTCGATTCGATTATTTTCATTTCGATTCGATTTTTTTCGATTCGATTCGATTCCATTCCATTCGGTTTCTATTGATTCGATGAGATTTGATTTTCTTAGATTCGATTCGATTCCTTTTTTTTATTTCGCTTTGATTATTTTTGTTTAGATTCTATTCTTTTTATTCCATCCGATTATTTTCGTTTCGATTCGATTATTTTCATGTCGATTCGATTATTTTGGTTGCGACTCGATTATTTTCGTTTCTATTTTATTATTTCGATTCGATTATTTTCATGTCGATTTAATTATTTTGGTTTCAACTCGATTATTTTCGCTTCTACTTGATTTTTTTCATTTCGATTCGATTATTTCCTATTCAATTTGATTATTTTCGATTCGATTTGATTATTTTAGTTTCGATTTGATTATTTTTGATTCGATTCGATTATTTTCATGTGGATTTGATTATTTTGGTTTCAATTCGATTATTTTTGTATCGATTGATTATTTTCGTTTTGATTCGATTATTTTCTATTCGATTCGATTATTTTCATGTCGATTCAATTTGTTTCTTTTGTATTCGAATTTTTTCGATTCGATTCGATTATTTTCTTTTCAATTCGATTTTTCTCGTTTCGATTCATTATTTTTGTTTCGATTCGATTATTTTCTATTCGATTTGATTATTTTCATGTCGATTTAATTCGTTTCTTTTCGATTCGAATTTTTACGTTTCGATTCGATTATTTTCTATCCGATTCGATTATTTTCATGTCGATTCAATTCGTTTCTTTTCAATTCGAATTTTTTCGATTCGATCCGTTTATTTTATTTTCGATTCGATTATTTTCGTTTCGATTCGATTATTTTCATTTCGATTTGACTTTTCTCATCTCGATTCGATTATTTTCATTTCTATTTGATTATTTTCGATTTGATTATTTTTGATTTGATTTTTTCGCTTCTACATGATTTTTTCGTTTCGATTCATTTATTTTCGTTTCGATTCAATCATTATTGTTTTGATTCATTTATTTTCGTTTCGATTCGATATTTTCGATTCAATTCGAATCGATTTTTTCGATTCGATGCTATTCGATTGGATTTTTTTCTTTTCGATTCGATTATTTTTGTGTTTCAATTTGATTTTTTTTCGTTTCAATTCGATCATTGTCGTTTTGATTATTTATTTTCGTTTCGATTCAATTATTTTAATTTCGATTCGGTTATTTTCGTTTCGATTTGATTATTTTCTATTCAATTAGATTATATTCGTTTCGATTTGATTATTTTTAATTTGATTCGATTTTCGTTTCGATTGATTATTTTCATTTCGATTCGATTATTTTCTATTCGACTTGATTATTTTCGATTCGATCAATTATTTTCATGTGGATTTGAATATTTTGGTTTCGATTCGATTATTTTCATTTCAATTGATTATTTTCGTTTCGATTTGATTATTTTCTATTCGATTTGATTTTTTTCGATTCGATTCAATTCGTTTCTTTTCTATTCGAATATTTTCGATTCAATTTGATTATTTTCAGTTAGATTTGTTTTAGATTCGATTCAATTATTTTTGATTCGATTTGATTTTTCTCATTTCGATTTGATTATTTTCGATTCGATTTGATTTTTTTCGATTCAATTCAATTCGCTTCTTTTTGATTCAATTATTTTCGTTTCTATTTGATTATTTTCGTTTCGATTTGATTATTTTTATTTCGATTAGATTATTTTCGATTCGATTTAATTATTTTCGCTTCTACTTGATTTTTTTCATTTCGATTCGATTATTTTGGTTTCGATTTGATTATTTTCGATTCGATTATTTTCATATCGATTTGATTATTTTGGTTTCGATTCCATTATTTCCGATTCGATTTGATTATTTCCGATTCGATTTGATTATTTTCGATTTGATTCGGTTATTTTCATTTCCATTTAATTATTTTGGTTTCGATTAGATTATTTTCGCTTCTACTTGATTTTTTTCATTTCAATTCGATTATTTTCTATTCGATTTGATTTTTTTCGATTCGATTCAATTCGTTTCTTTTCGATTCGAATTTTTTGATTCGATTCGTTTATTTTCGTTTTGATGTGATTATTTTCGATTCGATTCGATTATTTTCATTTTGATTGATTATTTTGGTTTCGATTCGATTATTTTCGTTTTGATGCGATTTTTTTCGTTTCGATTCGCTTATTTTCGTTTCGATTATGTTTTTATTCGATTCGGTTATCTTCGTTTTGATTCGATTATTTTCGTTTCGATTCAATTCCATTCCATTCGATATTTATCGATTCGATGCGATTTGATTTTCTTCAATTCGATTCGATTCCATTCCATTTTTTTCATTTCGATTTGATTATTTTTCTTTTGACTGTATTCTTTTTATTCCATTCGATTATTTTCGTTTTGATTCGATTTTCATTTCGATTGGATTATTTTTGTTTCAACTCAATTATTTTCGTTTCAACTCGATTGTTTTTGATTCGATTCGATTATTTTCGTTTCAATTCGAATTTTTAAATCGATTCGTTTATTTTCACTTCGATTTGATTATTTACGTTTCGATTCAATTATTTTCGATTCGATTCGATTATCTTCATTTCGATTCGATTATTTTCGTTTCGATTCGATTTTTTTCGATTCGATTTGATTCCATTCCATTCGATTTCTATCGATTCGATGTGATTTGATTTTCTTAGATTCGATTCGATTCGATTCCGTTTTTTTCATTTCGATTTGATTATTTTTGTTTAGATTCTATTTTTTTTATTCCATTCGATTATTTTCATTTCGATTCGATTATTTTCATGTCGATTCGATTATTTTGGTTGCGACTCGATAATTTTCATTTCGATTCGGTTATTATCGATTTGATTCGATTATTTTCGTTTCTATTTTATTATTTCGATTCGATTATTTTCATGTCGATTTAATTATTTTGGTTTCAACTCGATTATTTTCGCTTCTACTTGATTTTTTTCATTTCGATTCGATTATTTCCTATTCAATTTGATTATTTTCGATTCGATTCGATTATTTTAGTTTCGATTCGATTATTTTCGATTCGATTCGATTATTTTCATGTGGATTTGATTATTTTGGTTTCGATTCGATTATTTTTGTATCGATTGATTATCTTCGTTTCGATTTGATTATTTTCTATTCGATTCGATTATTTTCATGTCGATTCAATTCGTTTCTTTTCTATTCGAATTTTTTCGATTCGATTTGATTATTTTCAGTTAGATTTGTTTATTTTAGATTCGATTCAATTATTTTTGATTCGATTCGATTTTTCTCATTTCGATTTGATTATTTTCAATTCGATTTGATTTTTTCGATTCAATTCAATTTGTTTCTTTTCGATTCGATTATTTTCATTTCTATTTGATTATTTTCGTTTCAATTCGATTATTTTCTATTCGATTCGATTATTTTCATGTCGATTCAATTCGTTTCTTTTCAATTCGAATTTTTTCGATTCGATCCGATTATTTTCTTTTCGATTCGATTTTTCTCGTTTTGATTCATTATTTTTGTTTTGATTCGATTATTTTCTATTCGATTTGATTTTTTTCATGTCGATTTGATTATTTTGTTTTCGATTTGATTTTCATTTCGATTGATTATTTTCGTTTCGATTTCATCATTTTCTATTCTATTCGATTATTTTAGTTACTATTTGATTACTTTCGATTCGATTCCATTATTTTCATGTCGATTTGATTATTTTGGTTTCGTTTCTATTATTTTCGTTTCGATTGATTATTTTCGATTCGATTTGATTATTTTTGATTCAATTTGATTATTTTTGTTTCGATTTGATTATTTTTGATTCGATTTGATTTTTTTCATGTCAATTTGATTTTAGTTTCGATTTGATTATTTTCAATTCGATTTGATTTTTTTCATGTCGATATGATTTTAGTTTCGATTTGATTATTTTCGATTCGATTTGATTTTTTTCATGTGGATTTGATTATTTTGGCTTCGATTTGATTTTCATTTCGATTGATTATTTTCGTTTCGATTATGTTTTTATTCGATTCGATTATCTTCGTTTTGACTCGATTATTTTCGTTTCGATTCAATTCCATTCCATTCGATATTTATCAATTCGATGCGATTTGATTTTCTTCAATTCGATTCGATTCCATTCCATTTTTTTTCATTTCGATTTGATTATTTTTCTTTTGACTGTATTCTTTTTATTCCATTCGATTATTTTCGTTTTGATTCGATTTTCATTTCGATTGGATTATTTTTGTTTCAACTCAATTATTTTCGTTTCAACTCGATTGTTTTTGATTCGATTCGATTATTTTCGTTTCAATTCGAATTTTTAAATCGATTCGTTTATTTTCACTTCGATTTGATTATTTACATTTCGATTCAATTATTTTCGATTCGATTCGATTATTTTCGATTCGATTATTTTCGATTCGACTCGATTATTGTTGATTTGATTCGATTATTTTGGTTTCAATTTGATTACTTTTGATTCTATCTGATTATTTTCGTTTCGATGTGATTATTTTCGATTCAATTCGATTATTTTCATGTGTGATTATTTTGGTTTCGATTATTTTCGTTTTGATGCGATTTTTTGTTTCGATTCGATTATTTTCGTTTCGATTATGTTTTTATTCAACTCGATTATCTTCATTTCGATTCGATTATTTTCATTTCGATTCGATTTTTTTCGATTCGATTCGATTCCATTCCATTCGGTTTCTATTGATTCGATGAGATTTGATTTTCTTAGATTCGATTCGATTCCTTTTTTTTATTTCGCTTTGATTATTTTTGTTTAGATTCTATTCTTTTTATTCCATCCGATTATTTTCGTTTCGATTCGATTATTTTCATGTCGATTCGATTATTTTGGTTGCGACTCGATTATTTTCGTTTCTATTTTATTATTTCGATTCGATTATTTTCATGTCAATTTAATTATTTTGGTTTCAACTCGATTATTTTCGCTTCTACTTGATTTTTTTCATTTCGATTCGATTATTTCCTATTCAATTTGATTATTTTCGATTCGATTTGATTATTTTAGTTTCGATTTGATTATTTTTGATTCGATTCGATTATTTTCATGTGGATTTGATTATTTTGGTTTCAATTCGATTATTTTTGTATCGATTGATTATTTTCGTTTTGATTCGATTATTTTCTATTCGATTCGATTATTTTCATGTCGATTCAATTTGTTTCTTTTGTATTCGAATTTTTTCGATTCGATTCGATTATTTTCTTTTCAATTCGATTTTTCTCGTTTCGATTCATTATTTTTGTTTCGATTCGATTATTTTCTATTCGATTTGATTATTTTCATGTCGATTTAATTCGTTTCTTTTCGATTCGAATTTTTACGTTTCGATTCGATTATTTTCTATCCGATTCGATTATTTTCATGTCGATTCAATTCGTTTCTTTTCAATTCGAATTTTTTCGATTCGATCCGTTTATTTTATTTTCGATTCGATTATTTTCGTTTCGATTCGATTATTTTCATTTCGATTTGACTTTTCTCATCTCGATTCGATTATTTTCATTTCTATTTGATTATTTTCGATTTGATTATTTTTGATTTGATTTTTTCGCTTCTACATGATTTTTTCGTTTCGATTCATTTATTTTCGTTTCGATTCAATCATTATTGTTTTGATTCATTTATTTTCGTTTCGATTCGATATTTTCGATTCAATTCGAATCGATTTTTTCGATTCGATGCTATTCGATTGGATTTTTTTCTTTTCGATTCGATTATTTTTGTGTTTCAATTTGATTTTTTTTCGTTTCAATTCGATCATTGTCGTTTTGATTATTTTCGTTTCGATTCAATTATTTTAATTTCGATTCGGTTATTTTCGTTTCGATTTGATTATTTTCTATTCAATTAGATTATATTCGTTTCGATTTGATTATTTTTAATTTGATTCGATTTTCGTTTCGATTGATTATTTTCATTTCGATTCGATTATTTTCTATTCGACTTGATTATTTTCGATTCGATCAATTATTTTCATGTGGATTTGAATATTTTGGTTTCGATTCGATTATTTTCATTTCAATTGATTATTTTCGTTTCGATTTGATTATTTTCTATTCGATTTGATTTTTTTCGATTCGATTCAATTCGTTTCTTTTCTATTCGAATATTTTCGATTCAATTTGATTATTTTCAGTTAGATTTGTTTTAGATTCGATTCAATTATTTTTGATTCGATTTGATTTTTCTCATTTCGATTTGATTATTTTCGATTCGATTTGATTTTTTTCGATTCAATTCAATTCGCTTCTTTTTGATTCAATTATTTTCGTTTCTATTTGATTATTTTCGTTTCGATTTGATTATTTTTATTTCGATTAGATTATTTTCGATTCGATTTAATTATTTTCGCTTCTACTTGATTTTTTTCATTTCGATTCGATTATTTTGGTTTCGATTTGATTATTTTCGATTCGATTATTTTCATATCGATTTGATTATTTTGGTTTCGATTCCATTATTTCCGATTCGATTTGATTATTTTCGATTCGATTTGATTATTTTCGATTCGATTCGGTTATTTTCATTTCCATTTAATTATTTTGGTTTCGATTAGATTATTTTCGCTTCTACTTGATTTTTTTCATTTCAATTCGATTATTTTCTATTCGATTTGATTTTTTTCGATTCGATTCAATTCGTTTCTTTTCGATTCGAATTTTTTGATTCGATTCGTTTATTTTCGTTTTGATGTGATTATTTTCGATTCGATTCGATTATTTTCATTTTGATTATTTTGGTTTCGATTCGATTATTTTCGTTTTGATGCGATTTTTTTCGTTTCGATTCGCTTATTTTCGTTTCGATTATGTTTTTATTCGATTCGATTATCTTCGTTTTGATTCGATTATTTTCGTTTCGATTCAATTCCATTCCATTCGATATTTATCGATTCGATGCGATTTGATTTTCTTCAATTCGATTCGATTCCATTCCATTTTTTTCATTTCGATTTGATTATTTTTCTTTTGACTGTATTCTTTTTATTCCATTCGATTATTTTCGTTTTGATTCGATTTTCATTTCGATTGGATTATTTTTGTTTCAACTCAATTATTTTCGTTTCAACTCGATTGTTTTTGATTCGATTCGATTATTTTCGTTTCAATTCGAATTTTTAAATCGATTCGTTTATTTTCACTTCGATTTGATTATTTACGTTTCGATTCAATTATTTTCGATTCGATTCGATTATCTTCATTTCGATTCGATTATTTTCGTTTCGATTCGATTTTTTTCGATTCGATTTGATTCCATTCCATTCGATTTCTATCGATTCGATGTGATTTGATTTTCTTAGATTCGATTCGATTCGATTCCATTTTTTTCATTTCGATTTGATTATTTTTGTTTAGATTCTATTCTTTTTATTCCATTCGATTATTTTCATTTCGATTCGATTATTTTCATGTCGATTCGATTATTTTGGTTGCGACTCGATAATTTTCATTTCGATTCGGTTATTATCGATTTGATTCGATTATTTTCGTTTCTATTTTATTATTTCGATTCGATTATTTTCATGTCGATTTAATTATTTTGGTTTCAACTCGATTATTTTCGCTTCTACTTGATTTTTTTCATTTCGATTCGATTATTTCCTATTCAATTTGATTATTTTCGATTCGATTCGATTATTTTAGTTTCGATTCGATTATTTTCGATTCGATTCGATTATTTTCATGTGGATTTGATTATTTTGGTTTCGATTCGATTATTTTTGTATCGATTGATTATCTTCGTTTCGATTTGATTATTTTCTATTCGATTCGATTATTTTCATGTCGATTCAATTCGTTTCTTTTCTATTCGAATTTTTTCGATTCGATTTGATTATTTTCAGTTAGATTTGTTTATTTTAGATTCGATTCAATTATTTTTGATTCGATTCGATTTTTCTCATTTCGATTTGATTATTTTCAATTCGATTTGATTTTTGTCGATTCAATTCAATTTGTTTCTTTTCGATTCGATTATTTTCATTTCTATTTGATTATTTTCGTTTCAATTCGATTATTTTCTATTCGATTCGATTATTTTCATGTCGATTCAATTCGTTTCTTTTCAATTCGAATTTTTTCGATTCGATCCGATTATTTTCTTTTCGATTCGATTTTTCTCGTTTTGATTCATTATTTTTGTTTTGATTCGATTATTTTCTATTCGATTTGATTTTTTTCATGTCGATTTGATTATTTTGTTTTCGATTTGATTTTCATTTCGATTGATTATTTTCGTTTCGATTTCATCATTTTCTATTCTATTCGATTATTTTAGTTACTATTTGATTACTTTCGATTCGATTCCATTATTTTCATGTCGATTTGATTATTTTGGTTTCGTTTCTATTATTTTCGTTTCGATTGATTATTTTCGATTCGATTTGATTATTTTTGATTCAATTTGATTATTTTTGTTTCGATTTGATTATTTTTGATTCGATTTGATTTTTTTCATGTCAATTTGATTTTAGTTTCGATTTGATTATTTTCAATTCGATTTGATTTTTTTCATGTCGATATGATTTTAGTTTCGATTTGATTATTTTCGATTCGATTTGATTTTTTTCATGTGGATTTGATTATTTTGGCTTCGATTTGATTTTCATTTCGATTGATTATTTTCAATCGATTTTTTCGATTCGATGCTATTCGATTGGATTTTTTTCTTTTCGATTCGATTATTTTTGTGTTTCAATTAGATTTTTTTTCGTTTCAATTTGATCATTGTCGTTTTGATTATTTATTTTCGTTTCGATTCAATTATTTTAATTTCGATTCGGTTATTTTCGTTTCGATTTGATTATTTTCTATTCAAATAGATTATATTCGTTTCGATTTGATTATTTTTAATTTGATTCGATTTTCGTTTCGATTGATTATTTTCATTTCGATTCGATTATTTTCTATTCGACTTGATTATTTTCGATTCGATCAATTATTTTCATGTGGATTTGAATATTTTGGTTTCGATTCGATTATTTTCATTTCAATTGATTATTTTCGTTTCGATTTGATTATTTTCTATTCGACTTGATTTTTTTCGATTCGATTCAGTTCGTTTCTTTTCTATTCGAATTTTTTCGATTCAATTTGATTATTTTCAGTTAGATTTGTTTTAGATTCGATTCAATTATTTTTGATTCGATTTGATTTTTCTCATTTCGATTTGATTATTTTCGATTCGATTTGATTTTTTTCGATTCAATTCAATTCGCTTCTTTTTGATTCAATTATTTTCGTTTCTATTTGATTATTTTCGTTTCGATTTGATTATTTTTATTTCGATTAGATTATTTTCGATTCGATTTAATTATTTTCGCTTCTACTTGATTTTTTTCATTTCGATTCGATTATTTTGGTTTCGATTTGATTATTTTCGATTCGATTATTTTCATATCGATTTGATTATTTTGGTTTCGATTCCATTATTTCCGATTCGATTTGATTATTTTCGATTCGATTTGATTATTTTCGATTCGATTCGGTTATTTTCATTTCCATTTAATTATTTTGGTTTCGATTAGATTATTTTCGCTTCTACTTGATTTTTTTCATTTCAATTCGATTATTTTCTATTCGATTTGATTTTTTTCGATTCGATTCAATTCGTTTCTTTTCGATTCGAATTTTTTGATTCGATTCGTTTATTTTCGTTTTGATGTGATTATTTTCGATTCGATTCGATTATTTTCATTTTGATTGATTATTTTGGTTTCGATTCGATTATTTTCGTTTTGATCCGATTTTTTTCGTTTCGATTCGCTTATTTTCGTTTCGATTATGTTTTTATTCGATTCGATTATCTTCGTTTTGATTCGATTATTTTCGTTTCGATTCAATTCCATTCCATTCGATATTTATCGATTCGATGCGATTTGATTTTCTTCAATTCGATTCCATTCCATTCCATTTTTTTCATTTCGATTTGATTATTTTTCTTTTGACTGTATTCTTTTTATTCCATTCGATTATTTTCGTTTTGATTCGATTTTCATTTCGATTGGATTATTTTTGTTTCAACTCCATTATTTTCGTTTCAACTCGATTGTTTTTGATTCGATTCGATTATTTTCGTTTCAATTCGAATTTTTAAATCGATTCGTTTATTTTCACTTCGATTTGATTATTTACGTTTCGATTCAATTATTTTCGATTCGATTCGATTATCTTCATTTCGATTCGATTATTTTCGTTTCGATTCGATTTTTTTCGATTCGATTTGATTCCATTCCATTCGATTTCTATCGATTCGATGTGATTTGATTTTCTTAGATTCGATTCGATTCGATTCCATTTTTTTCATTTCGATTTGATTATTTTTGTTTAGATTCTATTCTTTTTATTCCATTCGATTATTTTCATTTCGATTCGATTATTTTCATGTCGATTCGATTATTTTGGTTGCGACTCGATAATTTTCATTTCGATTCGGTTATTATCGATTTGATTCGATTATTTTCGTTTCTATTTTATTATTTCGATTCGATTATTTTCATGTCGATTTAATTATTTTGGTTTCAACTCGATTATTTTCGCTTCTACTTGATTTTTTTCATTTCGATTCGATTATTTCCTATTCAATTTGGTTATTTTCGATTCGATTCGATTATTTTAGTTTCGATTTGATTATTTTCGATTCGATTCGATTATTTTCATGTGGATTTGATTATTTTGGTTTCGATTCGATTATTTTTGTATCGATTGATTATCTTCATTTCGATTTGATTATTTTCTATTCGATTCGATTATTTTCATGTCGATTCAATTCGTTTCTTTTCTATTCGAATTTTTTCGATTCGATTTGATTATTTTCAGTTGGATTTGTTTATTTTAGATTCGATTCAATTATTTTTGATTCGATTCGATTTTTCTCATTTCGATTTGATTATTTTCAATTCGATTTGATTTTTTCGATTCAATTCAATTTGTTTCTTTTCGATTCGATTATTTTCATTTCTATTTGATTATTTTCGTTTCAATTCGATTATTTTCTATTCGATTCGATTATTTTCATGTCGATTCAATTCGTTTCTTTTCAATTCGAATTTTTTCGATTCGATCCGATTATTTTCTTTTCCATTCGATTTTTCTCGTTTTGATTCATTATTTTTGTTTTGATTCGATTATTTTCTATTCGATTTGATTTTTTTCATGTCGATTTGATTATTTTGTTTTCGATTTGATTTTCATTTCGATTGATTATTTTCGTTTCGATTTCATCATTTTCTATTCTATTCGATTATTTTAGTTACTATTTGATTACTTTCGATTCGATTCCATTATTTTCATGTCGATTTGATTATTTTGGTTTCGTTTCTATTATTTTCGTTTCGATTGATTATTTTCGATTCGATTTGATTATTTTTGATTCAATTTGATTATTTTTGTTTCGATTTGATTATTTTTGATTCGATTTGATTTTTTTCATATCAATTTGATTTTAGTTTCGATTTGATTATTTTCAATTCGATTTGATTTTTTTCATGTCGATATGATTTTAGTTTCGATTTGATTATTTTCGATTCGATTTGATTTTTTTCATGTGGATTTGATTATTTTGGCTTCGATTTGATTTTCATTTCGATTGATTATTTTCGTTTCGATTATGTTTTTATTCGATTCGATTATCTTCGTTTTGATTCGATTATTTTCGTTTCGATTCAATTCCATTCCATTCGATATTTATCGATTCGATGCGATTTGATTTTCTTCAATTCGATTCGATTCCATTCCATTTTTTTCATTTCGATTTGATTATTTTTCTTTTGACTGTATTCTTTTTATTCCATTCGATTATTTTCGTTTTGATTCGATTTTCATTTCGATTGGATTATTTTTGTTTCAACTCAATTATTTTCGTTTCAACTCGATTGTTTTTGATTCGATTCGATTATTTTCGTTTCAATTCGAATTTTTAAATCGATTCGTTTATTTTCACTTCGATTTGATTATTTACATTTCGATTCAATTATTTTCGATTCGATTCGATTATTTTCATTTCGATTCGATTATTTTCGATTCGACTCGATTATTGTTGATTTGATTCGATTATTTTGGTTTCAATTTGATTACTTTTGATTCTATCTGATTATTTTCGTTTCGATGTGATTATTTTCGATTCAATTCGATTATTTTCATGTTGTGTGATTATTTTGGTTTCGATTATTTTCGTTTTGATGCGATTTTTTGTTTCGATTCGATTATTTTCGTTTCGATTATGTTTTTATTCAACTCGATTATCTTCATTTCGATTCGATTATTTTCATTTCGATTCGATTTTTTTCGATTCGATTCGATTCCATTCCATTCGGTTTCTATTGATTCGATGAGATTTGATTTTCTTAGATTCGATTCGATTCCTTTTTTTTATTTCGATTTGATTATTTTTGTTTAGATTCTATTCTTTTTATTCCATCCGATTATTTTCGTTTCGATTCGATTATTTTCATGTCGATTCGATTATTTTGGTTGCAACTCGATTATTTTCGTTTCTATTTTATTATTTCGATTCGATTATTTTCATGTCGATTTAATTATTTTGGTTTCAACTCGATTATTTTCGCTTCTACTTGATTTTTTTCATTTCGATTCGATTATTTCCTATTCAATTTGATTATTTTCGATTCGATTTGATTATTTTAGTTTCGATTTGATTATTTTTGATTCGATTCGATTATTTTCATGTGGATTTGATTATTTTGGTTTCAATTCGATTATTTTTGTATCGATTGATTATTTTCGTTTTGATTCGATTATTTTCTATTCGATTCGATTATTTTCATGTCGATTCAATTTGTTTTCGATTATTTTTGTATCGATTGATTATTTTCGTTTTGATTCGATTATTTTCTATTCGATTCGATTATTTTCATGTCGATTCAATTTGTTTCTTTTGTATTTGAATTTTTTCGATTCGATTCGATTATTTTCTTTTCAATTCGATTTTTCTCGTTTCGATTCATTATTTTTGTTTCGATTCGATTATTTTCTATTCGATTTGATTATTTTCATGTCGATTTAATTCGTTTCTTTTCGATTCGAATTTTTACGTTTCGATTCGATTATTTTCTATCCGATTCGATTATTTTCATGTCGATTCAATTCGTTTCTTTTCAATTCGAATTTTTTCGATTCGATCCGTTTATTTTCTTTTCGATTCGATTATTTTCGTTTCGATTCGATTATTTTCATTTCAATTTGACTTTTCTCATCTCGATTCGATTATTTTCATTTCTATTTGATTATTTTCGATTTGATTATTTTTGATTTGATTTTTTTCGCTTCTACATGATTTTTTCGTTTCGATTCATTTATTTTCGTTTCGATTCAATCATTATTGTTTTGATTCATTTATTTCCGTTTCGATTCGATATTTTCGATTCAATTCGAATCGATTTTTTCGATTCGATGCTATTCGATTGGATTTTTTTCTTTTCGATTCGATTATTTTTGTGTTTCAATTTGATTTTTTTTCGTTTCAATTCGATCATTGTCGTTTTGATTATTTATTTTCATTTCGATTCAATTATTTTAATTTCGATTCGGTTATTTTCGTTTCGATTTGATTATTTTCTATTCAAATAGATTATATTCGTTTCGATTTGATTATTTTTAATTTGATTCGATTTTCGTTTCGATTGATTATTTTCATTTCGATTCGATTATTTTCTATTCGACTTGATTATTTTCGATTCGATCAATTATTTTCATGTGGATTTGAATATTTTGGTTTCGATTCGATTATTTTCATTTCAATTGATTATTTTCGTTTCGATTTGATTATTTTCTATTCGACTTGATTTTTTTCGATTCGATTCAATTCGTTTCTTTTCTATTCGAATTTTTTCGATTCAATTTGATTATTTTCAGTTAGATTTGTTTTAGATTCGATTCAATTATTTTTGATTCGATTTGATTTTTCTCATTTCGATTTGATTATTTTCGATTCGATTTGATTTTTTTCGATTCAATTCAATTCGCTTCTTTTTGATTCAATTATTTTCGTTTCTATTTGATTATTTTCGTTTCGATTTGATTATTTTTATTTCGATTAGATTATTTTCGATTCGATTTAATTATTTTCGCTTCTACTTGATTTTTTTCATTTCGATTCGATTATTTTGGTTTCGATTTGATTATTTTCGATTCGATTATTTTCATATCGATTTGATTATTTTGGTTTCGATTCCATTATTTCCGATTCGATTTGATTATTTTCGATTCGATTTGATTATTTTCGATTCGATTCGGTTATTTTCATTTCCATTTAATTATTTTGGTTTCGATTAGATTATTTTCGCTTCTACTTGATTTTTTTCATTTCGATTCGATTATTTTGGTTTCGATTTGATTATTTTCGATTCGATTATTTTCATATCGATTTGATTATTTTGGTTTCGATTCCATTATTTCCGATTCGATTTGATTATTTTCGATTCGATTTGATTATTTTCGATTCGATTCGGTTATTTTCATTTCCATTTAATTATTTTGGTTTCGATTAGATTATTTTCGCTTCTACTTGATTTTTTTCATTTCAATTCGATTATTTTCTATTCGATTTGATTTTTTTCGATTCGATTCAATTCGTTTCTTTTCGATTCGAATTTTTTGATTCGATTCGATTATTTTCGTTTTGATGCGATTTTTTTCGTTTCGATTCGCTTATTTTCGTTTCGATTATGTTTTTATTCGATTCGATTATCTTCGTTTTGATTCGATTATTTTCGTTTCGATTCAATTCCATTCCATTCGATATTTATCGATTCGATGCGATTTGATTTTCTTCAATTCGATTCGATTCCATTCCATTTTTTTCATTTCGATTTGATTATTTTTCTTTTGACTGTATTCTTTTTATTCCATTCGATTATTTTCGTTTTGATTCGATTTTCATTTCGATTGGATTATTTTTGTTTCAACTCAATTATTTTCGTTTCAACTCGATTGTTTTTGATTCGATTCGATTATTTTCGTTTCAATTCGAATTTTTAAATCGATTCGTTTATTTTCACTTCGATTTGATTATTTACGTTTCGATTCAATTATTTTCGATTCGATTCGATTATCTTCATTTCGATTCGATTATTTTCGTTTCGATTCGATTTTTTTCGATTCGATTTGATTCCATTCCATTCGATTTCTATCGATTCGATGTGATTTGATTTTCTTAGATTCGATTCGATTCGATTCCATTTTTTTCATTTCGATTTGATTATTTTTGTTTAGATTCTATTCTTTTTATTCCATTCGATTATTTTCATTTCGATTCGATTATTTTCATGTCGATTCGATTATTTTGGTTGCGACTCGATAATTTTCATTTCGATTCGGTTATTATCGATTTGATTCGATTATTTTCGTTTCTATTTTATTATTTCGATTCGATTATTTTCATGTCGATTTAATTATTTTGGTTTCAACTCGATTATTTTCGCTTCTACTTGATTTTTTTCATTTCGATTCGATTATTTCCTATTCAATTTGATTATTTTCGATTCGATTCGATTATTTTAGTTTCGATTCGATTATTTTCGATTCGATTCGATTATTTTCATGTGGATTTGATTATTTTGGTTTCGATTCGATTATTTTTGTATCGATTGATTATCTTCGTTTCGATTTGATTATTTTCTATTCGATTCGATTATTTTCATGTCGATTCAATTCGTTTCTTTTCTATTCGAATTTTTTCGATTCGATTTGATTATTTTCAGTTAGATTTGTTTATTTTAGATTCGATTCAATTATTTTTGATTCGATTCGATTTTTCTCATTTCGATTTGATTATTTTCAATTCGATTTGATTTTTGTCGATTCAATTCAATTTGTTTCTTTTCGATTCGATTATTTTCATTTCTATTTGATTATTTTCGTTTCAATTCGATTATTTTCTATTCGATTCGATTATTTTCATGTCGATTCAATTCGTTTCTTTTCAATTCGAATTTTTTCGATTCGATCCGATTATTTTCTTTTCGATTCGATTTTTCTCGTTTTGATTCATTATTTTTGTTTTGATTCGATTATTTTCTATTCGATTTGATTTTTTTCATGTCGATTTGATTATTTTGTTTTCGATTTGATTTTCATTTCGATTGATTATTTTCGTTTCGATTTCATCATTTTCTATTCTATTCGATTATTTTAGTTACTATTTGATTACTTTCGATTCGATTCCATTATTTTCATGTCGATTTGATTATTTTGGTTTCGTTTCTATTATTTTCGTTTCGATTGATTATTTTCGATTCGATTTGATTATTTTTGATTCAATTTGATTATTTTTGTTTCGATTTGATTATTTTTGATTCGATTTGATTTTTTTCATGTCAATTTGATTTTAGTTTCGATTTGATTATTTTCAATTCGATTTGATTTTTTTCATGTCGATATGATTTTAGTTTCGATTTGATTATTTTCGATTCGATTTGATTTTTTTCATGTGGATTTGATTATTTTGGCTTCGATTTGATTTTCATTTCGATTGATTATTTTCGTTTCGATTATGTTTTTATTCGATTCGATTATCTTCGTTTTGATTCGATTATTTTCGTTTCGATTCAATTCCATTCCATTCGATATTTATCAATTCGATGCGATTTGATTTTCTTCAATTCGATTCGATTCCATTCCATTTTTTTTCATTTCGATTTGATTATTTTTCTTTTGACTGTATTCTTTTTATTCCATTCGATTATTTTCGTTTTGATTCGATTTTCATTTCGATTGGATTATTTTTGTTTCCACTCAATTATTTTCGTTTCAACTCGATTGTTTTTGATTCGATTCGATTATTTTCGTTTCAATTCGAATTTTTAAATCGATTCGTTTATTTTCACTTCGATTTGATTATTTTCATTTCGATTCGATTATTTTCGATTCGACTCGATTATTGTTGATTTGATTCGATTATTTTGGTTTCAATTTGATTACTTTTGATTCTATCTGATTATTTTCGTTTCGATGTGATTATTTTCGATTCAATTCGATTATTTTCATGTTGTGTGATTATTTTGGTTTCGATTATTTTCGTTTTGATGCGATTTTTTGTTTCGATTCGATTATTTTCGTTTCGATTATGTTTTTATTCAACTCGATTATCTTCATTTCGATTCGATTATTTTCATTTCGATTCGATTTTTTTCGATTCGATTCGATTCCATTCCATTCGGTTTCTATTGATTCGATGAGATTTGATTTTCTTAGATTCGATTCGATTCCTTTTTTTTATTTCGCTTTGATTATTTTTGTTTAGATTCTATTCTTTTTATTCCATCCGATTATTTTCGTTTCGATTCGATTATTTTCATGTCGATTCGATTATTTTGGTTGCGACTCGATTATTTTCGTTTCTATTTTATTATTTCGATTCGATTATTTTCATGTCGATTTAATTATTTTGGTTTCAACTCGATTATTTTCGCTTCTACTTGATTTTTTTCATTTCGATTCGATTATTTCCTATTCAATTTGATTATTTTCGATTCGATTTGATTATTTTAGTTTCGATTTGATTATTTTTGATTCGATTCGATTATTTTCATGTGGATTTGATTATTTTGGTTTCAATTCGATTATTTTTGTATCGATTGATTATTTTCGTTTTGATTCGATTATTTTCTATTCGATTCGATTATTTTCATGTCGATTCAATTTGTTTCTTTTGTATTCGAATTTTTTCGATTCGATTCGATTATTTTCTTTTCAATTCGATTTTTCTCGTTTCGATTCATTATTTTTGTTTCGATTCGATTATTTTCTATTCGATTTGATTATTTTCATGTCGATTTAATTCGTTTCTTTTCGATTCGAATTTTTACGTTTCGATTCGATTATTTTCTATCCGATTCGATTATTTTCATGTCGATTCAATTCGTTTCTTTTCAATTCGAATTTTTTCGATTCGATCCGTTTATTTTATTTTCGATTCGATTATTTTCGTTTCGATTCGATTATTTTCATTTCGATTTGACTTTTCTCATCTCGATTCGATTATTTTCATTTCTATTTGATTATTTTCGATTTGATTATTTTTGATTTGATTTTTTCGCTTCTACATGATTTTTTCGTTTCGATTCATTTATTTTCGTTTCGATTCAATCATTATTGTTTTGATTCATTTATTTTCGTTTCGATTCGATATTTTCGATTCAATTCGAATCGATTTTTTCGATTCGATGCTATTCGATTGGATTTTTTTCTTTTCGATTCGATTATTTTTGTGTTTCAATTTGATTTTTTTTCGTTTCAATTCGATCATTGTCGTTTTGATTATTTTCGTTTCGATTCAATTATTTTAATTTCGATTCGGTTATTTTCGTTTCGATTTGATTATTTTCTATTCAATTAGATTATATTCGTTTCGATTTGATTATTTTTAATTTGATTCGATTTTCGTTTCGATTGATTATTTTCATTTCGATTCGATTATTTTCTATTCGACTTGATTATTTTCGATTCGATCAATTATTTTCATGTGGATTTGAATATTTTGGTTTCGATTCGATTATTTTCATTTCAATTGATTATTTTCGTTTCGATTTGATTATTTTCTATTCGATTTGATTTTTTTCGATTCGATTCAATTCGTTTCTTTTCTATTCGAATATTTTCGATTCAATTTGATTATTTTCAGTTAGATTTGTTTTAGATTCGATTCAATTATTTTTGATTCGATTTGATTTTTCTCATTTCGATTTGATTATTTTCGATTCGATTTGATTTTTTTCGATTCAATTCAATTCGCTTCTTTTTGATTCAATTATTTTCGTTTCTATTTGATTATTTTCGTTTCGATTTGATTATTTTTATTTCGATTAGATTATTTTCGATTCGATTTAATTATTTTCGCTTCTACTTGATTTTTTTCATTTCGATTCGATTATTTTGGTTTCGATTTGATTATTTTCGATTCGATTATTTTCATATCGATTTGATTATTTTGGTTTCGATTCCATTATTTCCGATTCGATTTGATTATTTTCGATTCGATTTGATTATTTTCGATTCGATTCGGTTATTTTCATTTCCATTTAATTATTTTGGTTTCGATTAGATTATTTTCGCTTCTACTTGATTTTTTTCATTTCAATTCGATTATTTTCTATTCGATTTGATTTTTTTCGATTCGATTCAATTCGTTTCTTTTCGATTCGAATTTTTTGATTCGATTCGTTTATTTTCGTTTTGATGTGATTATTTTCGATTCGATTCGATTATTTTCATTTTGATTGATTATTTTGGTTTCGATTCGATTATTTTCGTTTTGATGCGATTTTTTTCGTTTCGATTCGCTTATTTTCGTTTCGATTATGTTTTTATTCGATTCGATTATCTTCGTTTTGATTCGATTATTTTCGTTTCGATTCAATTCCATTCCATTCGATATTTATCGATTCGATGCGATTTGATTTTCTTCAATTCGATTCGATTCCATTCCATTTTTTTCATTTCGATTTGATTATTTTTCTTTTGACTGTATTCTTTTTATTCCATTCGATTATTTTCGTTTTGATTCGATTTTCATTTCGATTGGATTATTTTTGTTTCAACTCAATTATTTTCGTTTCAACTCGATTGTTTTTGATTCGATTCGATTATTTTCGTTTCAATTCGAATTTTTAAATCGATTCGTTTATTTTCACTTCGATTTGATTATTTACGTTTCGATTCAATTATTTTCGATTCGATTCGATTATCTTCATTTCGATTCGATTATTTTCGTTTCGATTCGATTTTTTTCGATTCGATTTGATTCCATTCCATTCGATTTC
This sequence comes from Vulpes vulpes, assembly GCF_048418805.1. Classification (NCBI taxonomy): domain Eukaryota; kingdom Metazoa; phylum Chordata; class Mammalia; order Carnivora; family Canidae; genus Vulpes; species Vulpes vulpes. Next base: position 369,024 of record NW_027325672.1, read on the forward strand.
TATCGATTCGATGTGATTTGATTTTCTTAGATTCGATTCGATTCGATTCCATTTTTTTCATTTCGATTTGATTATTTTTGTTTAGATTCTATTCTTTTTATTCCATTCGATTATTTTCATTTCGATTCGATTATTTTCATGTCGATTCGATTATTTTGGTTGCGACTCGATAATTTTCATTTCGATTCGGTTATTATCGATTTGATTCGATTATTTTCGTTTCTATTTTATTATTTCGATTCGATTATTTTCATGTCGATTTAATTATTTTGGTTTCAACTCGATTATTTTCGCTTCTACTTGATTTTTTTCATTTCGATTCGATTATTTCCTATTCAATTTGATTATTTTCGATTCGATTCGATTATTTTAGTTTCGATTCGATTATTTTCGATTCGATTCGATTATTTTCATGTGGATTTGATTATTTTGGTTTCGATTCGATTATTTTTGTATCGATTGATTATCTTCGTTTCGATTTGATTATTTTCTATTCGATTCGATTATTTTCATGTCGATTCAATTCGTTTCTTTTCTATTCGAATTTTTTCGATTCGATTTGATTATTTTCAGTTAGATTTGTTTATTTTAGATTCGATTCAATTATTTTTGATTCGATTCGATTTTTCTCATTTCGATTTGATTATTTTCAATTCGATTTGATTTTTGTCGATTCAATTCAATTTGTTTCTTTTCGATTCGATTATTTTCATTTCTATTTGATTATTTTCGTTTCAATTCGATTATTTTCTATTCGATTCGATTATTTTCATGTCGATTCAATTCGTTTCTTTTCAATTCGAATTTTTTCGATTCGATCCGATTATTTTCTTTTCGATTCGATTTTTCTCGTTTTGATTCATTATTTTTGTTTTGATTCGATTATTTTCTATTCGATTTGATTTTTTTCATGTCGATTTGATTATTTTGTTTTCGATTTGATTTTCATTTCGATTGATTATTTTCGTTTCGATTTCATCATTTTCTATTCTATTCGATTATTTTAGTTACTATTTGATTACTTTCGATTCGATTCCATTATTTTCATGTCGATTTGATTATTTTGGTTTCGTTTCTATTATTTTCGTTTCGATTGATTATTTTCGATTCGATTTGATTATTTTTGATTCAATTTGATTATTTTTGTTTCGATTTGATTATTTTTGATTCGATTTGATTTTTTTCATGTCAATTTGATTTTAGTTTCGATTTGATTATTTTCAATTCGATTTGATTTTTTTCATGTCGATATGATTTTAGTTTCGATTTGATTATTTTCGATTCGATTTGATTTTTTTCATGTGGATTTGATTATTTTGGCTTCGATTTGATTTTCATTTCGATTGATTATTTTCGTTTCGATTATGTTTTTATTCGATTCGATTATCTTCGTTTTGATTCGATTATTTTCGTTTCGATTCAATTCCATTCCATTCGATATTTATCAATTCGATGCGATTTGATTTTCTTCAATTCGATTCGATTCCATTCCATTTTTTTTCATTTCGATTTGATTATTTTTCTTTTGACTGTATTCTTTTTATTCCATTCGATTATTTTCGTTTTGATTCGATTTTCATTTCGATTGGATTATTTTTGTTTCAACTCAATTATTTTCGTTTCAACTCGATTGTTTTTGATTCGATTCGATTATTTTCGTTTCAATTCGAATTTTTAAATCGATTCGTTTATTTTCACTTCGATTTGATTATTTTCATTTCGATTCGATTATTTTCGATTCGACTCGATTATTGTTGATTTGATTCGATTATTTTGGTTTCAATTTGATTACTTTTGATTCTATCTGATTATTTTCGTTTCGATGTGATTATTTTCGATTCAATTCGATTATTTTCATGTTGTGTGATTATTTTGGTTTCGATTATTTTCGTTTTGATGCGATTTTTTGTTTCGATTCGATTATTTTCGTTTCGATTATGTTTTTATTCAACTCGATTATCTTCATTTCGATTCGATTATTTTCATTTCGATTCGATTTTTTTCGATTCGATTCGATTCCATTCCATTCGGTTTCTATTGATTCGATGAGATTTGATTTTCTTAGATTCGATTCGATTCCTTTTTTTTATTTCGATTTGATTATTTTTGTTTAGATTCTATTCTTTTTATTCCATCCGATTATTTTCGTTTCGATTCGATTATTTTCATGTCGATTCGATTATTTTGGTTGCGACTCGATTATTTTCGTTTCTATTTTATTATTTCGATTCGATTATTTTCATGTCGATTTAATTATTTTGGTTTCAACTCGATTATTTTCGCTTCTACTTGATTTTTTTCATTTCGATTCGATTATTTCCTATTCAATTTGATTATTTTCGATTCGATTTGATTATTTTAGTTTCGATTTGATTATTTTTGATTCGATTCGATTATTTTCATGTGGATTTGATTATTTTGGTTTCAATTCGATTATTTTTGTATCGATTGATTATTTTCGTTTTGATTCGATTATTTTCTATTCGATTCGATTATTTTCATGTCGATTCAATTTGTTTCTTTTGTATTCGAATTTTTTCGATTCGATTCGATTATTTTCTTTTCAATTCGATTTTTCTCATTTCGATTCATTATTTTTGTTTCGATTCGATTATTTTCTATTCGATTTGATTATTTTCATGTCGATTTAATTCGTTTCTTTTCGATTCGAATTTTTACGTTTCGATTCGATTATTTTCTATCCGATTCGATTATTTTCATGTCGATTCAATTCGTTTCTTTTCAATTCGAATTTTTTCGATTCGATCCGTTTATTTTCTTTTCGATTCGATTATTTTCGTTTCGATTATTTTCATTTCGATTTGACTTTTCTCATCTCGATTCGATTATTTTCATTTCTATTTGATTATTTTCGATTTGATTATTTTTGATTTGATTTTTTCGCTTCTACATGATTTTTTCGTTTCGATTCATTTATTTTCGTTTCGATTCAATCATTATTGTTTTGATTCATTTATTTTCGTTTCGATTCGATATTTTCGATTCAATTCGAATCGATTTTTTCGATTCGATGCTATTCGATTGGATTTTTTTCTTTTCGATTCGATTATTTTTGTGTTTCAATTTGATTTTTTTTCGTTTCAATTCGATCATTGTCGTTTTGATTATTTATTTTCGTTTCGATTCAATTATTTTAATTTCGATTCGGTTATTTTCGTTTCGATTTGATTATTTTCTATTCAATTAGATTATATTCGTTTTGATTTGATTATTTTTAATTTGATTCGATTTTCGTTTCGATTGATTATTTTCATTTCGATTCGATTATTTTCTATTCGACTTGATTATTTTCGATTCGATCAATTATTTTCATGTGGATTTGAATATTTTGGTTTCGATTCGATTATTTTCATTTCAATTGATTATTTTCGTTTCGATTTGATTATTTTCTATTCGATTTGATTTTTTTCGATTCGATTCAATTCGTTTCTTTTCTATTCGAATATTTTCGATTCAATTTGATTATTTTCAGTTAGATTTGTTTTAGATTCGATTCAATTATTTTTGATTCGATTTGATTTTTCTCATTTCGATTTGATTATTTTCGATTCGATTTGATTTTTTTCGATTCAATTCAATTCGCTTCTTTTTGATTCAATTATTTTCGTTTCTATTTGATTATTTTCGTTTCGATTTGATTATTTTTATTTCGATTAGATTATTTTCGATTCGATTTAGTTATTTTCGCTTCTACTTGATTTTTTTCATTTCGATTCGATTATTTTGGTTTCGATTTGATTATTTTCGATTCGATTATTTTCATATCGATTTGATTATTTTGGTTTCGATTCCATTATTTCCGATTCGATTTGATTATTTTCGATTCGATTTGATTATTTTCGATTCGATTCGGTTATTTTCATTTCCATTTAATTATTTTGGTTTCGATTAGATTATTTTCGCTTCTACTTGATTTTTTTCATTTCAATTCGATTATTTTCTATTCGATTTGATTTTTTTCGATTCGATTCAATTCGTTTCTTTTCGATTCGAATTTTTTGATTCGATTCGTTTATTTTCGTTTTGATGTGATTATTTTCGATTCGATTCGATTATTTTCATTTTGATTGATTATTTTGGTTTCGATTCGATTATTTTCGTTTTGATGCGATTTTTTTCGTTTCGATTCGCTTATTTTCGTTTCGATTATGTTTTTATTCGATTCGGTTATCTTCGTTTTGATTCGATTATTTTCGTTTCGATTCAATTCCATTCCATTCGATATTTATCGATTCGATGCGATTTGATTTTCTTCAATTCGATTCGATTCCATTCCATTTTTTTCATTTCGATTTGATTATTTTTCTTTTGACTGTATTCTTTTTATTCCATTCGATTATTTTCGTTTTGATTCGATTTTCATTTCGATTGGATTATTTTTGTTTCAACTCAATTATTTTCGTTTCAACTCGATTGTTTTTGATTCGATTCGATTATTTTCGTTTCAATTCGAATTTTTAAATCGATTCGTTTATTTTCACTTCGATTTGATTATTTTCATTTCGATTCGATTATTTTCGATTCGACTCGATTATTGTTGATTTGATTCGATTATTTTGGTTTCAATTTGATTACTTTTGATTCTATCTGATTATTTTCGTTTCGATGTGATTATTTTCGATTCAATTCGATTATTTTCATGTTGTGTGATTATTTTGGTTTCGATTATTTTCGTTTTGATGCGATTTTTTGTTTCGATTCGATTATTTTCGTTTCGATTATGTTTTTATTCAACTCGATTATCTTCATTTCGATTCGATTATTTTCATTTCGATTCGATTTTTTTCGATTCGATTCGATTCCATTCCATTCGGTTTCTATTGATTCGATGAGATTTGATTTTCTTAGATTCGATTCGATTCCTTTTTTTTATTTCGATTTGATTATTTTTGTTTAGATTCTATTCTTTTTATTCCATCCGATTATTTTCGTTTCGATTCGATTATTTTCATGTCGATTCGATTATTTTGGTTGCGACTCGATTATTTTCGTTTCTATTTTATTATTTCGATTCGATTATTTTCATGTCGATTTAATTATTTTGGTTTCAACTCGATTATTTTCGCTTCTACTTGATTTTTTTCATTTCGATTCGATTATTTCCTATTCAATTTGATTATTTTCGATTCGATTTGATTATTTTAGTTTCGATTTGATTATTTTTGATTCGATTCGATTATTTTCATGTGGATTTGATTATTTTGGTTTCAATTCGATTATTTTTGTATCGATTGATTATTTTCGTTTTGATTCGATTATTTTCTATTCGATTCGATTATTTTCATGTCGATTCAATTTGTTTCTTTTGTATTCGAATTTTTTCGATTCGATTCGATTATTTTCTTTTCAATTCGATTTTTCTCATTTCGATTCATTATTTTTGTTTCGATTCGATTATTTTCTATTCGATTTGATTATTTTCATGTCGATTTAATTCGTTTCTTTTCGATTCGAATTTTTACGTTTCGATTCGATTATTTTCTATCCGATTCGATTATTTTCATGTCGATTCAATTCGTTTCTTTTCGATTCGAATTTTTTCGATTCGATCCGTTTATTTTCTTTTCGATTCGATTATTTTCGTTTCGATTATTTTCATTTCGATTTGACTTTTCTCATCTCGATTCGATTATTTTCATTTCTATTTGATTATTTTCGATTTGATTATTTTTGATTTGATTTTTTCGCTTCTACATGATTTTTTCGTTTCGATTCATTTATTTTCGTTTCGATTCAATCATTATTGTTTTGATTCATTTATTTTCGTTTCGATTCGATATTTTCGATTCAATTCGAATCGATTTTTTCGATTCGATGCTATTCGATTGGATTTTTTTCTTTTCGATTCGATTATTTTTGTGTTTCAATTTGATTTTTTTTCGTTTCAATTCGATCATTGTCGTTTTGATTATTTATTTTCGTTTCGATTCAATTATTTTAATTTCGATTCGGTTATTTTCGTTTCGATTTGATTATTTTCTATTCAATTAGATTATATTCGTTTTGATTTGATTATTTTTAATTTGATTCGATTTTCGTTTCGATTGATTATTTTCATTTCGATTCGATTATTTTCTATTCGACTTGATTATTTTCGATTCGATCAATTATTTTCATGTGGATTTGAATATTTTGGTTTCGATTCGATTATTTTCATTTCAATTGATTATTTTCGTTTCGATTTGATTATTTTCTATTCGATTTGATTTTTTTCGATTCGATTCAATTCGTTTCTTTTCTATTCGAATATTTTCGATTCAATTTGATTATTTTCAGTTAGATTTGTTTTAGATTCGATTCAATTATTTTTGATTCGATTTGATTTTTCTCATTTCGATTTGATTATTTTCGATTCGATTTGATTTTTTTCGATTCAATTCAATTCGCTTCTTTTTGATTCAATTATTTTCGTTTCTATTTGATTATTTTCGTTTCGATTTGATTATTTTTATTTCGATTAGATTATTTTCGATTCGATTTAGTTATTTTCGCTTCTACTTGATTTTTTTCATTTCGATTCGATTATTTTGGTTTCGATTTGATTATTTTCGATTCGATTATTTTCATATCGATTTGATTATTTTGGTTTCGATTCCATTATTTCCGATTCGATTTGATTATTTTCGATTCGATTTGATTATTTTCGATTCGATTCGGTTATTTTCATTTCCATTTAATTATTTTGGTTTCGATTAGATTATTTTCGCTTCTACTTGATTTTTTTCATTTCAATTCGATTATTTTCTATTCGATTTGATTTTTTTCGATTCGATTCAATTCGTTTCTTTTCGATTCGAATTTTTTGATTCGATTCGTTTATTTTCGTTTTGATGTGATTATTTTCGATTCGATTCGATTATTTTCATTTTGATTGATTATTTTGGTTTCGATTCGATTATTTTCGTTTTGATGCGATTTTTTTCGTTTCGATTCGCTTATTTTCGTTTCGATTATGTTTTTATTCGATTCGGTTATCTTCGTTTTGATTCGATTATTTTCGTTTCGATTCAATTCCATTCCATTCGATATTTATCGATTCGATGCGATTTGATTTTCTTCAATTCGATTCGATTCCATTCCATTTTTTTCATTTCGATTTGATTATTTTTCTTTTGACTGTATTCTTTTTATTCCATTCGATTATTTTCGTTTTGATTCGATTTTCATTTCGATTGGATTATTTTTGTTTCAACTCAATTATTTTCGTTTCAACTCGATTGTTTTTGATTCGATTCGATTATTTTCGTTTCAATTCGAATTTTTAAATCGATTCGTTTATTTTCACTTCGATTTGATTATTTACGTTTCGATTCAATTATTTTCGATTCGATTCGATTATCTTCATTTCGATTCGATTATTTTCGTTTCGATTCGATTTTTTTCGATTCGATTTGATTCCATTCCATTCGATTTCTATCGATTCGATGTGATTTGATTTTCTTAGATTCGATTCGATTCGATTCCATTTTTTTCATTTCGATTTGATTATTTTTGTTTAGATTCTATTCTTTTTATTCCATTCGATTATTTTCATTTCGATTCGATTATTTTCATGTCGATTCGATTATTTTGGTTGCGACTCGATAATTTTCATTTCGATTCGGTTATTATCGATTTGATTCGATTATTTTCGTTTCTATTTTATTATTTCGATTCGATTATTTTCATGTCGATTTAATTATTTTGGTTTCAACTCGATTATTTTCGCTTCTACTTGATTTTTTTCATTTCGATTCGATTATTTCCTATTCAATTTGATTATTTTCGATTCGATTCGATTATTTTAGTTTCGATTCGATTATTTTCGATTCGATTCGATTATTTTCATGTGGATTTGATTATTTTGGTTTCGATTCGATTATTTTTGTATCGATTGATTATCTTCGTTTCGATTTGATTATTTTCTATTCGATTCGATTATTTTCATGTCGATTCAATTCGTTTCTTTTCTATTCGAATTTTTTCGATTCGATTTGATTATTTTCAGTTAGATTTGTTTATTTTAGATTCGATTCAATTATTTTTGATTCGATTCGATTTTTCTCATTTCGATTTGATTATTTTCAATTCGATTTGATTTTTGTCGATTCAATTCAATTTGTTTCTTTTCGATTCGATTATTTTCATTTCTATTTGATTATTTTCGTTTCAATTCGATTATTTTCTATTCGATTCGATTATTTTCATGTCGATTCAATTCGTTTCTTTTCAATTCGAATTTTTTCGATTCGATCCGATTATTTTCTTTTCGATTCGATTTTTCTCGTTTTGATTCATTATTTTTGTTTTGATTCGATTATTTTCTATTCGATTTGATTTTTTTCATGTCGATTTGATTATTTTGTTTTCGATTTGATTTTCATTTCGATTGATTATTTTCATTTCGATTTCATCATTTTCTATTCTATTCGATTATTTTAGTTACTATTTGATTACTTTCGATTCGATTCCATTATTTTCATGTCGATTTGATTATTTTGGTTTCGTTTCTATTATTTTCGTTTCGATTGATTATTTTCGATTCGATTTGATTATTTTTGATTCAATTTGATTATTTTTGTTTCGATTTGATTATTTTTGATTCGATTTGATTTTTTTCATGTCAATTTGATTTTAGTTTCGATTTGATTATTTTCAATTCGATTTGATTTTTTTCATGTCGATATGATTTTAGTTTCGATTTGATTATTTTCGATTCGATTTGATTTTTTTCATGTGGATTTGATTATTTTGGCTTCGATTTGATTTTCATTTCGATTGATTATTTTCGTTTCGATTATGTTTTTATTCGATTCGATTATCTTCGTTTTGATTCGATTATTTTCGTTTCGATTCAATTCCATTCCATTCGATATTTATCAATTCGATGCGATTTGATTTTCTTCAATTCGATTCGATTCCATTCCATTTTTTTTCATTTCGATTTGATTATTTTTCTTTTGACTGTATTCTTTTTATTCCATTCGATTATTTTCGTTTTGATTCGATTTTCATTTCGATTGGATTATTTTTGTTTCAACTCAATTATTTTCGTTTCAACTCGATTGTTTTTGATTCGATTCGATTATTTTCGTTTCAATTCGAATTTTTAAATCGATTCGTTTATTTTCACTTCGATTTGATTATTTACATTTCGATTCAATTATTTTCGATTCGATTCGATTATTTTCGATTCGATTATTTTCGATTCGACTCGATTATTGTTGATTTGATTCGATTATTTTGGTTTCAATTTGATTACTTTTGATTCTATCTGATTATTTTCGTTTCGATGTGATTATTTTCGATTCAATTCGATTATTTTCATGTTGTGTGATTATTTTGGTTTCGATTATTTTCGTTTTGATGCGATTTTTTGTTTCGATTCGATTATTTTCGTTTCGATTATGTTTTTATTCAACTCGATTATCTTCATTTCGATTCGATTATTTTCATTTCGATTCGATTTTTTTTCGATTCGATTCGATTCCATTCCATTCGGTTTCTATTGATTCGATGAGATTTGATTTTCTTAGATTCGATTCGATTCCTTTTTTTTATTTCGCTTTGATTATTTTTGTTTAGATTCTATTCTTTTTATTCCATCCGATTATTTTCATTTCGATTCGATTATTTTCATGTCGATTCGATTATTTTGGTTGCGACTCGATTATTTTCGTTTCTATTTTATTATTTCGATTCGATTATTTTCATGTCGATTTAATTATTTTGGTTTCAACTCGATTATTTTCGCTTCTACTTGATTTTTTTCATTTCGATTCGATTATTTCCTATTCAATTTGATTATTTTCGATTCGATTTGATTATTTTAGTTTCGATTTGATTATTTTTGATTCGATTCGATTATTTTCATGTGGATTTGATTATTTTGGTTTCAATTCGATTATTTTTGTATCGATTGATTATTTTCGTTTTGATTCGATTATTTTCTATTCGATTCGATTATTTTCATGTCGATTCAATTTGTTTCTTTTGTATTCGAATTTTTTCGATTCGATTCGATTATTTTCTTTTCAATTCGATTTTTCTCGTTTCGATTCATTATTTTTGTTTCGATTCGATTATTTTCTATTCGATTTGATTATTTTCATGTCGATTTAATTCGTTTCTTTTCGATTCGAATTTTTACGTTTCGATTCGATTATTTTCTATCCGATTCGATTATTTTCATGTCGATTCAATTCGTTTCTTTTCAATTCGAATTTTTTCGATTCGATCCGTTTATTTTCTTTTCGATTCGATTATTTTCGTTTCGATTATTTTCATTTCGATTTGACTTTTCTCATCTCGATTCGATTATTTTCATTTCTATTTGATTATTTTCGATTTGATTATTTTTGATTTGATTTTTTTCGCTTCTACATGATTTTTTCGTTTCGATTCATTTATTTTCGTTTCGATTCAATCATTATTGTTTTGATTCATTTATTTTCGTTTCGATTCGATATTTTCGATTCAATTCGAATCGATTTTTTCGATTCGATGCTATTCGATTGGATTTTTTTCTTTTCGATTCGATTATTTTTGTGTTTCAATTTGATTTTTTTTCGTTTCAATTCGATCATTGTCGTTTTGATTATTTATTTTCGTTTCGATTCAATTATTTTAATTTCGATTCGGTTATTTTCGTTTCGATTTGATTATTTTCTATTCAATTAGATTATATTCGTTTCGATTTGATTATTTTTAATTTGATTCGATTTTCGTTTCGATTGATTATTTTCATTTCGATTCGATTATTTTCTATTCGACTTGATTATTTTCGATTCGATCAATTATTTTCATGTGGATTTGAATATTTTGGTTTCGATTCGATTATTTTCATTTCAATTGATTATTTTCGTTTCGATTTGATTATTTTCTATTCGATTTGATTTTTTTGATTCGATTCAATTCGTTTCTTTTCTATTCGAATTTTTTCGATTCAATTTGATTATTTTCAGTTAGATTTGTTTTAGATTCGATTCAATTATTTTTGATTCGATTTGATTTTTCTCATTTCGATTTGATTATTTTCGATTCGATTTGATTTTTTTCGATTCAATTCAATTCGCTTCTTTTTGATTCAATTATTTTCGTTTCTATTTGATTATTTTCGTTTCGATTTGATTATTTTTATTTCGATTAGATTATTTTCGATTCGATTTAATTATTTTCGCTTCTACTTGATTTTTTTCATTTCGATTCGATTATTTTGGTTTCGATTTGATTATTTTCGATTCGATTATTTTCATATCGATTTGATTATTTTGGTTTTGATTCCATTATTTCCGATTCGATTTGATTATTTTCGATTCGATTTGATTATTTTCGATTCGATTCGGTTATTTTCATTTCCATTTAATTATTTTGGTTTCGATTAGATTATTTTCGCTTCTACTTGATTTTTTTCATTTCAATTCGATTATTTTCTATTCGATTTGATTTTTTTCGATTCGATTCAATTCGTTTCTTTTCGATTCGAATTTTTTGATTCGATTCGTTTATTTTCGTTTTGATGTGATTATTTTCGATTCGATTCGATTATTTTCATTTTGATTATTTTGGTTTCGATTCGATTATTTTCGTTTTGATGCGATTTTTTTCATTTCGATTCGCTTATTTTCGTTTCGATTATGTTTTTATTCGATTCGGTTATCTTCGTTTTGATTCGATTATTTTCGTTTCGATTCAATTCCATTCCATTCGATATTTATCGATTCGATGCGATTTGATTTTCTTCAATTCGATTCGATTCCATTCCATTTTTTTCATTTCGATTTGATTATTTTTCTTTTGACTGTATTCTTTTTATTCCATTCGATTATTTTCGTTTTGATTCGATTTTCATTTCGATTGGATTATTTTTGTTTCAACTCAATTATTTTCGTTTCAACTCGATTGTTTTTGATTCGATTCGATTATTTTCGTTTCAATTCGAATTTTTAAATCGATTCGTTTATTTTCACTTCGATTTGATTATTTACGTTTCGATTCAATTATTTTCGATTCGATTCGATTATCTTCATTTCGATTCGATTATTTTCGTTTCGATTCGATTTTTTTCGATTCGATTTGATTCCATTCCATTCGATTTCTATCGATTCGATGTGATTTGATTTTCTTAGATTGGATTCGATTCGATTCCATTTTTTTCATTTCGATTTGATTATTTTTGTTTAGATTCTATTCTTTTTATTCCATTCGATTATTTTCATTTCGATTCGATTATTTTCATGTCGATTCGATTATTTTGGTTGCGACTCGATAATTTTCATTTCGATTCGGTTATTATCGATTTGATTCGATTATTTTCGTTTCTATTTTATTATTTCGATTCGATTATTTTCATGTCGATTTAATTATTTTGGTTTCAACTCGATTATTTTCGCTTCTACTTGATTTTTTTCATTTCGATTCGATTATTTCCTATTCAATTTGATTATTTTCGATTCGATTCGATTATTTTAGTTTCGATTCGATTATTTTCGATTCGATTCGATTATTTTCATGTGGATTTGATTATTTTGGTTTCGATTCGATTATTTTTGTATCGATTGATTATCTTCGTTTCGATTTGATTATTTTCTATTCGATTCGATTATTTTCATGTCGATTCAATTCGTTTCTTTTCTATTCGAATTTTTTCGATTCGATTTGATTATTTTCAGTTAGATTTGTTTATTTTAGATTCGATTCAATTATTTTTGATTCGATTCGATTTTTCTCATTTCGATTTGATTATTTTCAATTCGATTTGATTTTTGTCGATTCAATTCAATTTGTTTCTTTTCGATTCGATTATTTTCATTTCTATTTGATTATTTTCGTTTCAATTCGATTATTTTCTATTCGATTCGATTATTTTCATGTCGATTCAATTCGTTTCTTTTCAATTCGAATTTTTTCGATTCGATCCGATTATTTTCTTTTCGATTCGATTTTTCTCGTTTTGATTCATTATTTTTGTTTTGATTCGATTATTTTCTATTCGATTTGATTTTTTTCATGTCGATTTGATTATTTTGTTTTCGATTTGATTTTCATTTCGATTGATTATTTTCGTTTCGATTTCATCATTTTCTATTCTATTCGATTATTTTAGTTACTATTTGATTACTTTCGATTCGATTCCATTATTTTCATGTCGATTTGATTATTTTGGTTTCGTTTCTATTATTTTCGTTTCGATTGATTATTTTCGATTCGATTTGATTATTTTTGATTCAATTTGATTATTTTTGTTTCGATTTGATTATTTTTGATTCGATTTGATTTTTTTCATGTCAATTTGATTTTAGTTTCGATTTGATTATTTTCAATTCGATTTGATTTTTTTCATGTCGATATGATTTTAGTTTCGATTTGATTATTTTCGATTCGATTTGATTTTTTTCATGTGGATTTGATTATTTTGGCTTCGATTTGATTTTCATTTCGATTGATTATTTTCGTTTCGATTATGTTTTTATTCGATTCGATTATCTTCGTTTTGATTCGATTATTTTCGTTTCGATTCAATTCCATTCCATTCGATATTTATCAATTCGATGCGATTTGATTTTCTTCAATTCGATTCGATTCCATTCCATTTTTTTTCATTTCGATTTGATTATTTTTCTTTTGACTGTATTCTTTTTATTCCATTCGATTATTTTCGTTTTGATTCGATTTTCATTTCGATTGGATTATTTTTGTTTCAACTCAATTATTTTCGTTTCAACTCGATTGTTTTTGATTCGATTCGATTATTTTCGTTTCAATTCGAATTTTTAAATCGATTCGTTTATTTTCACTTCGATTTGATTATTTACATTTCGATTCAATTATTTTCGATTCGATTCGATTATTTTCATTTCGATTCGATTATTTTCGATTCGACTCGATTATTGTTGATTTGATTCGATTATTTTGGTTTCAATTTGATTACTTTTGATTCTATCTGATTATTTTCGTTTCGATGTGATTATTTTCGATTCAATTCGATTATTTTCATGTTGTGTGATTATTTTGGTTTCGATTATTTTCGTTTTGATGCGATTTTTTGTTTCGATTCGATTATTTTCGTTTCGATTATGTTTTTATTCAACTCGATTATCTTCATTTCGATTCGATTATTTTCATTTCGATTCGATTTTTTTCGATTCGATTCGATTCCATTCCATTCGGTTTCTATTGATTCGATGAGATTTGATTTTCTTAGATTCGATTCGATTCCTTTTTTTTATTTCGATTTGATTATTTTTGTTTAGATTCTATTCTTTTTATTCCATCCGATTATTTTCGTTTCGATTCGATTATTTTCATGTCGATTCGATTATTTTGGTTGCGACTCGATTATTTTCGTTTCTATTTTATTATTTCGATTCGATTATTTTCATGTCGATTTAATTATTTTGGTTTCAACTCGATTATTTTCGCTTCTACTTGATTTTTTTCATTTCGATTCGATTATTTCCTATTCAATTTGATTATTTTCGATTCGATTTGATTATTTTAGTTTCGATTTGATTATTTTTGATTCGATTCGATTATTTTCATGTGGATTTGATTATTTTGGTTTCAATTCGATTATTTTTGTATCGATTGATTATTTTCGTTTTGATTCGATTATTTTCTATTCGATTCGTTTATTTTCATGTCGATTCAATTTGTTTCTTTTGTATTCGAATTTTTTCGATTCGATTCGATTATTTTCTTTTCAATTCGATTTTTCTCGTTTCGATTCATTATTTTTGTTTCGATTCGATTATTTTCTATTCGATTTGATTATTTTCATGTCGATTTAATTCGTTTCTTTTCGATTCGAATTTTTACGTTTCGATTCGATTATTTTCTATCCGATTCGATTATTTTCATGTCGATTCAATTCGTTTCTTTTCAATTCGAATTTTTTCGATTCGATCCGTTTATTTTATTTTCGATTCGATTATTTTCGTTTCGATTCGATTATTTTCATTTCGATTTGACTTTTCTCATCTCGATTCGATTATTTTCATTTCTATTTGATTATTTTCGATTTGATTATTTTTGATTTGATTTTTTCGCTTCTACATGATTTTTTCGTTTCGATTCATTTATTTTCGTTTCGATTCAATCATTATTGTTTTGATTCATTTATTTTCGTTTCGATTCGATATTTTCGATTCAATTCGAATCGATTTTTTCGATTCGATGCTATTCGATTGGATTTTTTTCTTTTCGATTCGATTATTTTTGTGTTTCAATTAGATTTTTTTTCGTTTCAATTCGATCATTGTTTTGATTATTTATTTTCGTTTCGATTCAATTATTTTAATTTCGATTCGGTTATTTTCGTTTCGATTTGATTATTTTCTATTCAAATAGATTATATTCGTTTCGATTTGATTATTTTTAATTTGATTCGATTTTCGTTTCGATTGATTATTTTCATTTCGATTCGATTATTTTCTATTCGACTTGATTATTTTCGATTCGATCAATTATTTTCATGTGGATTTGAATATTTTGGTTTCGATTCGATTATTTTCATTTCAATTGATTATTTTCGTTTCGATTTGATTATTTTCTATTCGACTTGATTTTTTTCGATTCGATTCAATTCGTTTCTTTTCTATTCGAATTTTTTCGATTCAATTTGATTATTTTCAGTTAGATTTGTTTTAGATTCGATTCAATTATTTTTGATTCGATTTGATTTTTCTCATTTCGATTTGATTATTTTCGATTCGATTTGATTTTTTTCGATTCAATTCAATTCGGTTCTTTTTGATTCAATTATTTTCATTTCTATTTGATTATTTTCGTTTCGATTTGATTATTTTTATTTCGATTAGATTATTTTCGATTCGATTTAATTATTTTCGCTTCTACTTGAGTTTTTTCATTTCGATTCGATTATTTTGGTTTCGATTTGATTATTTTCGATTCGATTATTTTCATATCGATTTGATTATTTTGGTTTCGATTCCATTATTTCCGATTCGATTTGATTATTTTCGATTCGATTTGATTATTTTCGATTCGATTCGGTTATTTTCATTTCCATTTAATTATTTTGGTTTCGATTAGATTATTTTCGCTTCTACTTGATTTTTTTCATTTCAATTCGATTATTTTCTATTCGATTTGATTTTTTTCGATTCGATTCAATTCGTTTCTTTTCGATTCGAATTTTTTGATTCGATTCGTTTATTTTCGTTTTGATGTGATTATTTTCGATTCGATTCGATTATTTTCATTTTGATTGATTATTTTGGTTTCGATTCGATTATTTTCGTTTTGATGCGATTTTTTTCGTTTCGATTCGCTTATTTTCGTTTCGATTATGTTTTTATTCGATTCGATTATCTTCGTTTTGATTCGATTATTTTCGTTTCGATTCAATTCCATTCCATTCGATATTTATCGATTCGATGCGATTTGATTTTCTTCAATTCGATTCCATTCCATTCCATTTTTTTCATTTCGATTTGATTATTTTTCTTTTGACTGTATTCTTTTTATTCCATTCGATTATTTTCGTTTTGATTCGATTTTCATTTCGATTGGATTATTTTTGTTTCAACTCCATTATTTTCGTTTCAACTCGATTGTTTTTGATTCGATTCGATTATTTTCGTTTCAATTCGAATTTTTAAATCGATTCGTTTATTTTCACTTCGATTTGATTATTTACGTTTCGATTCAATTATTTTCGATTCGATTCGATTATCTTCATTTCGATTCGATTATTTTCGTTTCGATTCGATTTTTTTCGATTCGATTTGATTCCATTCCATTCGATTTCTATCGATTCGATGTGATTTGATTTTCTTAGATTCGATTCGATTCGATTCCATTTTTTTATTTCGATTTGATTATTTTTGTTTAGATTCTATTCTTTTTATTCCATTCGATTATTTTCATTTCGATTCGATTATTTTCATGTCGATTCGATTATTTTGGTTGCGACTCGATAATTTTCATTTCGATTCGGTTATTATCGATTTGATTCGATTATTTTCGTTTCTATTTTATTATTTCGATTCGATTATTTTCATGTCGATTTAATTATTTTGGTTTCAACTCGATTATTTTCGCTTCTACTTGATTTTTTTCATTTCGATTCGATTATTTCCTATTCAATTTGGTTATTTTCGATTCGATTCGATTATTTTAGTTTCGATTTGATTATTTTCGATTCGATTCGATTATTTTCATGTGGATTTGATTATTTTGGTTTCGATTCGATTATTTTTGTATCGATTGATTATCTTCGTTTCGATTTGATTATTTTCTATTCGATTCGATTATTTTCATGTCGATTCAATTCGTTTCTTTTCTATTCGAGTTTTTTCGATTCGATTTGATTATTTTCAGTTAGATTTGTTTATTTTAGATTCGATTCATTTATTTTCATTTCGATTCAATCATTATTGTTTTGATTCATTTATTTTCGTTTCGATTCGATATTTTCGATTCAATTCGAATCGATTTTTTCGATTCGATGCTATTCGATTGGATTTTTTTCTTTTCGATTCGATTATTTTTGTGTTTCAATTAGATTTTTTTTCGTTTCAATTCGATCATTGTCGTTTTGATTATTTATTTTCGTTTCGATTCAATTATTTTAATTTCGATTCGGTTATTTTCGTTTCGATTTGATTATTTTCTATTCAAATAGATTATATTCGTTTCGATTTGATTATTTTTAATTTGATTCGATTTTCATTTCGATTGGATTATTTTTGTTTCAACTCAATTATTTTCGTTTCAACTCGATTGTTTTTGATTCGATTCGATTATTTTCGTTTCAATTCGAATTTTTAAATCGATTCGTTTATTTTCACTTCGATTTGATTATTTACATTTCGATTCAATTATTTTCGATTCGATTCGATTATTTTCATTTCGATTCGATTATTTTCGATTCGACTCGATTATTGTTGATTTGATTCGATTATTTTGGTTTCAATTTGATTACTTTTGATTCTATCTGATTATTTTCGTTTCGATGTGATTATTTTCGATTCAATTCGATTATTTTCATGTTGTGTGATTATTTTGGTTTCGATTATTTTCGTTTTGATGCGATTTTTTGTTTCGATTCGATTATTTTCGTTTCGATTATGTTTTTATTCAACTCGATTATCTTCATTTCGATTCGATTATTTTCATTTCGATTCGATTTTTTTCGATTCGATTCGATTCCATTCCATTCGGTTTCTATTGATTCGATGAGATTTTGATTTTCTTAGATTCGATTCGATTCCTTTTTTTTATTTCGATTTGATTATTTTTGTTTAGATTCTATTCTTTTTATTCCATCCGATTATTTTCGTTTCGATTCGATTATTTTCATGTCGATTCGATTATTTTGGTTGCGACTCGATTATTTTCGTTTCTATTTTATTATTTCGATTCGATTATTTTCATGTCGATTTAATTATTTTGGTTTCAACTCGATTATTTTCGCTTCTACTTGATTTTTTTCATTTCGATTCGATTATTTCCTATTCAATTTGATTATTTTCGATTCGATTTGATTATTTTAGTTTCGATTTGATTATTTTTGATTCGATTCGATTATTTTCATGTGGATTTGATTATTTTGGTTTCAATTCGATTATTTTTGTATCGATTGATTATTTTCGTTTTGATTCGATTATTTTCTATTCGATTCGATTATTTTCATGTCGATTCAATTTGTTTCTTTTGTATTCGAATTTTTTCGATTCGATTCGATTATTTTCTTTTCAATTCGATTTTTCTCGTTTCGATTCATTATTTTTGTTTCGATTCGATTATTTTCTATTCGATTTGATTATTTTCATGTCGATTTAATTCGTTTCTTTTCGATTCGAATTTTTACGTTTCGATTCGATTATTTTCTATCCGATTCGATTATTTTCATGTCGATTCAATTCGTTTCTTTTCAATTCGAATTTTTTCGATTCGATCCGTTTATTTTATTTTCGATTCGATTATTTTCGTTTCGATTCGATTATTTTCATTTCGATTTGACTTTTCTCATCTCGATTCAATTATTTTCATTTCTATTTGATTATTTTCGATTTGATTATTTTTGATTTGATTTTTTTCGCTTCTACATGATTTTTTCGTTTCGATTCATTTATTTTCGTTTCGATTCAATCATTATTGTTTTGATTCATTTATTTTCGTTTCGATTCGATATTTTCGATTCAATTCGAATCGGTTTTTTCGATTCGATGCTATTCGATTGGATTTTTTTCTTTTCGATTCGATTATTTTTGTGTTTCAATTTGATTTTTTTTCGTTTCAATTCGATCATTGTCGTTTTGGTTATTTATTTTCGTTTCGATTCAATTATTTTAATTTCGATTCGGTTATTTTCGTTTCGATTTGATTATTTTCTATTCAATTAGATTATATTCGTTTCGATTTGATTATTTTTAATTTGATTCGATTTTCGTTTCGATTGATTATTTTCATTTCGATTCGATTATTTTCTATTCGACTTGATTATTTTCGATTCGATCAATTATTTTCATGTGGATTTGAATATTTTGGTTTCGATTCGATTATTTTCATTTCAATTGATTATTTTCGTTTCGATTTGATTATTTTCTATTCGATTTGATTTTTTTCGATTCGATTCAATTCTTTTCTATTCGAATTTTTTCGATTCAATTTGATTATTTTCAGTTAGATTTGTTTTAGATTCGATTCAATTATTTTTGATTCGATTTGATTTTTCTCATTTCGATTTGATTATTTTCGATTCGATTTGATTTTTTTCGATTCAATTCAATTCGCTTCTTTTTGATTCAATTATTTTCGTTTCGATTTGATTATTTTTATTTCGATTAGATTATTTTCGATTCGATTTAATTATTTTCGCTTCTACTTGATTTTTTTCATTTCGATTCGATTATTTTGGTTTCGATTTGATTATTTTCGATTCGATTATTTTCATATCGATTTGATTATTTTGGTTTCGATTCCATTATTTCCGATTCGATTTGATTATTTTCGATTCGATTTGATTATTTTCGATTCGATTCGGTTATTTTCATTTCCATTTAATTATTTTGGTTTCGATTAGATTATTTTCGCTTCTACTTGATTTTTTTCATTTCAATTCGATTATTTTCTATTCGATTTGATTTTTTTCGATTCGATTCAATTCGTTTCTTTTCGATTCGAATTTTTTGATTCGATTCGTTTATTTTCGTTTTGATGTGATTATTTTCGATTCGATTCGATTATTTTCATTTTGATTGATTATTTTGGTTTCGATTCGATTATTTTCGTTTTGATGCGATTTTTTTCGTTTCGATTCGCTTATTTTCGTTTCGATTATGTTTTTATTCGATTCGATTATCTTCGTTTTGATTCGATTATTTTCGTTTCGATTCAATTCCATTCCATTCGATATTTATCGATTCGATGCGATTTGATTTTCTTCAATTCGATTCGATTCCATTCCATTTTTTTCATTTCGATTTGATTATTTTTCTTTTGACTGTATTCTTTTTATTCCATTCGATTATTTTCGTTTTGATTCGATTTTCATTTCGATTGGATTATTTTTGTTTCAACTCAATTATTTTCGTTTCAACTCGATTGTTTTTGATTCGATTCGATTATTTTCGTTTCAATTCGAATTTTTAAATCGATTCGTTTATTTTCACTTCGATTTGATTATTTACGTTTCGATTCAATTATTTTCGATTCGATTCGATTATCTTCATTTCGATTCGATTATTTTCGTTTCGATTCGATTTTTTTCGATT
This sequence comes from Vulpes vulpes, assembly GCF_048418805.1. Lineage (NCBI taxonomy): Eukaryota > Metazoa > Chordata > Mammalia > Carnivora > Canidae > Vulpes > Vulpes vulpes. Next base: position 389,765 of record NW_027325672.1, read on the forward strand.
CGATTTGATTCCATTCCATTCGATTTCTATCGATTCGATGTGATTTGATTTTCTTAGATTCGATTCGATTCGATTCCATTTTTTTATTTCGATTTGATTATTTTTGTTTAGATTCTATTCTTTTTATTCCATTCGATTATTTTCATTTCGATTCGATTATTTTCATGTCGATTCGATTATTTTGGTTGCGACTCGATAATTTTCATTTCGATTCGGTTATTATCGATTTGATTCGATTATTTTCGTTTCTATTTTATTATTTCGATTCGATTATTTTCATGTCGATTTAATTATTTTGGTTTCAACTCGATTATTTTCGCTTCTACTTGATTTTTTTCATTTCGATTCGATTATTTCCTATTCAATTTGGTTATTTTCGATTCGATTCGATTATTTTAGTTTCGATTTGATTATTTTCGATTCGATTCGATTATTTTCATGTGGATTTGATTATTTTGGTTTCGATTCGATTATTTTTGTATCGATTGATTATCTTCGTTTCGATTTGATTATTTTCTATTCGATTCGATTATTTTCATGTCGATTCAATTCGTTTCTTTTCTATTCGAGTTTTTTCGATTCGATTTGATTATTTTCAGTTAGATTTGTTTATTTTAGATTCGATTCATTTATTTTCGTTTCGATTCAATCATTATTGTTTTGATTCATTTATTTTCGTTTCGATTCGATATTTTCGATTCAATTCGAATCGATTTTTTCGATTCGATGCTATTCGATTGGATTTTTTTCTTTTCGATTCGATTATTTTTGTGTTTCAATTAGATTTTTTTTCGTTTCAATTCGATCATTGTCGTTTTGATTATTTATTTTCGTTTCGATTCAATTATTTTAATTTCGATTCGGTTATTTTCGTTTCGATTTGATTATTTTCTATTCAAATAGATTATATTCGTTTCGATTTGATTATTTTTAATTTGATTCGATTTTCATTTCGATTGGATTATTTTTGTTTCAACTCAATTATTTTCGTTTCAACTCGATTGTTTTTGATTCGATTCGATTATTTTCGTTTCAATTCGAATTTTTAAATCGATTCGTTTATTTTCACTTCGATTTGATTATTTACATTTCGATTCAATTATTTTCGATTCGATTCGATTATTTTCATTTCGATTCGATTATTTTCGATTCGACTCGATTATTGTTGATTTGATTCGATTATTTTGGTTTCAATTTGATTACTTTTGATTCTATCTGATTATTTTCGTTTCGATGTGATTATTTTCGATTCAATTCGATTATTTTCATGTTGTGTGATTATTTTGGTTTCGATTATTTTCGTTTTGATGCGATTTTTTGTTTCGATTCGATTATTTTCGTTTCGATTATGTTTTTATTCAACTCGATTATCTTCATTTCGATTCGATTATTTTCATTTCGATTCGATTTTTTTCGATTCGATTCGATTCCATTCCATTCGGTTTCTATTGATTCGATGAGATTTGATTTTCTTAGATTCGATTCGATTCCTTTTTTTTATTTCGATTTGATTATTTTTGTTTAGATTCTATTCTTTTTATTCCATCCGATTATTTTCGTTTCGATTCGATTATTTTCATGTCGATTCGATTATTTTGGTTGCGACTCGATTATTTTCGTTTCTATTTTATTATTTCGATTCGATTATTTTCATGTCGATTTAATTATTTTGGTTTCAACTCGATTATTTTCGCTTCTACTTGATTTTTTTCATTTCGATTCGATTATTTCCTATTCAATTTGATTATTTTCGATTCGATTTGATTATTTTAGTTTCGATTTGATTATTTTTGATTCGATTCGATTATTTTCATGTGGATTTGATTATTTTGGTTTCAATTCGATTATTTTTGTATCGATTGATTATTTTCGTTTTGATTCGATTATTTTCTATTCGATTCGATTATTTTCATGTCGATTCAATTTGTTTCTTTTGTATTCGAATTTTTTCGATTCGATTCGATTATTTTCTTTTCAATTCGATTTTTCTCGTTTCGATTCATTATTTTTGTTTCGATTCGATTATTTTCTATTCGATTTGATTATTTTCATGTCGATTTAATTCGTTTCTTTTCGATTCGAATTTTTACGTTTCGATTCGATTATTTTCTATCCGATTCGATTATTTTCATGTCGATTCAATTCGTTTCTTTTCAATTCGAATTTTTTCGATTCGATCCGTTTATTTTCTTTTCGATTCGATTATTTTCGTTTCGATTATTTTCATTTCGATTTGACTTTTCTCATCTCGATTCGATTATTTTCATTTCTATTTGATTATTTTCGATTTGATTATTTTTGATTTGATTTTTTTCGCTTCTACATGATTTTTTCGTTTCGATTCATTTATTTTCGTTTCGATTCAATCATTATTGTTTTGATTCATTTATTTTCGTTTCGATTCGATATTTTCGATTCAATTCGAATCGATTTTTTCGATTCGATGCTATTCGATTGGATTTTTTTCTTTTCGATTCGATTATTTTTGTGTTTCAATTTGATTTTTTTTCGTTTCAATTCGATCATTGTCGTTTTGATTATTTATTTTCGTTTCGATTCAATTATTTTAATTTCGATTCGGTTATTTTCGTTTCGATTTGATTATTTTCTATTCAATTAGATTATATTCGTTTCGATTTGATTATTTTTAATTTGATTCGATTTTCGTTTCGATTGATTATTTTCATTTCGATTCGATTATTTTCTATTCGACTTGATTATTTTCGATTCGATCAATTATTTTCATGTGGATTTGAATATTTTGGTTTCGATTCGATTATTTTCATTTCAATTGATTATTTTCGTTTCGATTTGATTATTTTCTATTCGATTTGATTTTTTTGATTCGATTCAATTCGTTTCTTTTCTATTCGAATTTTTTCGATTCAATTTGATTATTTTCAGTTAGATTTGTTTTAGATTCGATTCAATTATTTTTGATTCGATTTGATTTTTCTCATTTCGATTTGATTATTTTCGATTCGATTTGATTTTTTTCGATTCAATTCAATTCGCTTCTTTTTGATTCAATTATTTTCGTTTCTATTTGATTATTTTCGTTTCGATTTGATTATTTTTATTTCGATTAGATTATTTTCGATTCGATTTAATTATTTTCGCTTCTACTTGATTTTTTTCATTTCGATTCGATTATTTTGGTTTCGATTTGATTATTTTCGATTCGATTATTTTCATATCGATTTGATTATTTTGGTTTCGATTCCATTATTTCCGATTCGATTTGATTATTTTCGATTCGATTTGATTATTTTCGATTCGATTCGGTTATTTTCATTTCCATTTAATTATTTTGGTTTCGATTAGATTATTTTCGCTTCTACTTGATTTTTTTCATTTCAATTCGATTATTTTCTATTCGATTTGATTTTTTTCGATTCGATTCAATTCGTTTCTTTTCGATTCGAATTTTTTGATTCGATTCGTTTATTTTCGTTTTGATGTGATTATTTTCGATTCGATTCGATTATTTTCATTTTGATTGATTATTTTGGTTTCGATTCGATTATTTTCGTTTTGATGCGATTTTTTTCGTTTCGATTCGCTTATTTTCGTTTCGATTATGTTTTTATTCGATTCGATTATCTTCGTTTTGATTCGATTATTTTCGTTTCGATTCAATTCCATTCCATTCGATATTTATCGATTCGATGCGATTTGATTTTCTTCAATTCGATTCGATTCCATTCCATTTTTTTCATTTCGATTTGATTATTTTTCTTTTGATTGTATTCTTTTTATTCCATTCGATTATTTTCGTTTTGATTCGATTTTCATTTCGATTGGATTATTTTTGTTTCAACTCAATTATTTTCGTTTCAACTCGATTGTTTTTGATTCGATTCGATTATTTTCGTTTCAATTCGAATTTTTAAATCGATTCGTTTATTTTCACTTCGATTTGATTATTTACGTTTCGATTCAATTATTTTCGATTCGATTCGATTATCTTCATTTCGATTCGATTATTTTCGTTTCGATTCGATTTTTTTTGATTCGATTTGATTCCATTCCATTCGATTTCTATCGATTCGATGTGATTTGATTTTCTTAGATTGGATTCGATTCGATTCCATTTTTTTCATTTCAATTTGATTATTTTTGTTTAGATTCTATTCTTTTTATTCCATTCGATTATTTTCATTTCGATTCGATTATTTTCATGTCGATTCGATTATTTTGGTTGCGACTCGATAATTTTCATTTCGATTCGGTTATTATCGATTTGATTCGATTATTTTCGTTTCTATTTTATTATTTCGATTCGATTATTTTCATGTCGATTTAATTATTTTGGTTTCAACTCGATTATTTTCGCTTCTACTTGATTTTTTTCATTTCGATTCGATTATTTCCTATTCAATTTGATTATTTTCGATTCGATTCGATTATTTTAGTTTCGATTCGATTATTTTCGATTCGATTCGATTATTTTCATGTGGATTTGATTATTTTGGTTTCGATTCGATTATTTTTGTATCGATTGATTATCTTCGTTTCGATTTGATTATTTTCTATTCGATTCGATTATTTTCATGTCGATTCAATTCGTTTCTTTTCTATTCGAATTTTTTCGATTCGATTTGATTATTTTCAGTTAGATTTGTTTATTTTAGATTCGATTCAATTATTTTTGATTCGATTCGATTTTTCTCATTTCGATTTGATTATTTTCAATTCGATTTGATTTTTTTCGATTCAATTCAATTTGTTTCTTTTCGATTCGATTATTTTCATTTCTATTTGATTATTTTCATTTCAATTCGATTATTTTCTATTCGATTCGATTATTTTTATGTCGATTCAATTCGTTTCTTTTCAATTCGAATTTTTTCGATTCGATCCGATTATTTTCTTTTCGATTCGATTTTTCTCGTTTTGATTCATTATTTTTGTTTTGATTCATTTTCTATTCGATTTGATTTTTTTCATGTCGATTTGATTATTTTGTTTTCGATTTGATTTTCATTTCGATTGATTATTTTCGTTTCTATTTCATCATTTTCTATTCTATTCGATTATTTTAGTTACTATTTGATTACTTTCGATTCGATTCCATTATTTTCATGTCGATTTGATTATTTTGGTTTCGTTTCTATTATTTTCGTTTCGATTGATTATTTTCGATTCGATTTGATTATTTTTGATTCAATTTGATTATTTTTGTTTCGATTTGATTATTTTTGATTCGATTTGATTTTTTTCATGTCAATTTGATTTTAGTTTCGATTTGATTATTTTCAATTCGATTTGATTTTTTTCATGTCGATATGATTTTAGTTTCGATTTGATTATTTTCGATTCGATTTGATTTTTTTCATGTGGATTTGATTATTTTGGCTTCGATTTGATTTTCATTTCGATTGATTATTTTCGTTTCGATTATGTTTTTATTCGATTCGATTATCTTCGTTTTGATTCGATTATTTTCGTTTCGATTCAATTCCATTCCATTCGATATTTATCGATTCGATGCGATTTGATTTTCTTCAATTCGATTCGATTCCATTCCATTTTTTTCATTTCGATTTGATTATTTTTCTTTTGACTGTATTCTTTTTATTCCATTCGATTATTTTCGTTTTGATTCGATTTTCATTTCGATTGGATTATTTTTGTTTCAACTCAATTATTTTCGTTTCAACTCGATTGTTTTTGATTCGATTCGATTATTTTCGTTTCAATTCGAATTTTTAAATCGATTCGTTTATTTTCACTTCGATTTGATTATTTACGTTTCGATTCAATTATTTTCGATTCGATTCGATTATCTTCATTTCGATTCGATTATTTTCGTTTCGATTCGATTTTTTTCGATTCGATTTGATTCCATTCCATTCGATTTCTATCGATTCGATGTGATTTGATTTTCTTAGATTGGATTCGATTCGATTCCATTTTTTTCATTTCGATTTGATTATTTTTGTTTAGATTCTATTCTTTTTATTCCATTCGATTATTTTCATTTCGATTCGATTATTTTCATGTCGATTCGATTATTTTGGTTGCGACTCGATAATTTTCATTTCGATTCGGTTATTATCGATTTGATTCGATTATTTTCGTTTCTATTTTATTATTTCGATTCGATTATTTTCATGTCGATTTAATTATTTTGGTTTCAACTCGATTATTTTCGCTTCTACTTGATTTTTTTCATTTCGATTCGATTATTTCCTATTCAATTTGATTATTTTCGATTCGATTCGATTATTTTAGTTTCGATTCGATTATTTTCGATTCGATTCGATTATTTTCATGTGGATTTGATTATTTTGGTTTCGATTCGATTATTTTTGTATCGATTGATTATCTTCGTTTCGATTTGATTATTTTCTATTCGATTCGATTATTTTCATGTCGATTCAATTCGTTTCTTTTCTATTCGAATTTTTTCGATTCGATTTGATTATTTTCAGTTAGATTTGTTTATTTTAGATTCGATTCAATTATTTTTGATTCGATTCGATTTTTCTCATTTCGATTTGATTATTTTCAATTCGATTTGATTTTTGTCGATTCAATTCAATTTGTTTCTTTTCGATTCGATTATTTTCATTTCTATTTGATTATTTTCGTTTCAATTCGATTATTTTCTATTCGATTCGATTATTTTCATGTCGATTCAATTCGTTTCTTTTCAATTCGAATTTTTTCGATTCGATCCGATTATTTTCTTTTCGATTCGATTTTTCTCGTTTTGATTCATTATTTTTGTTTTGATTCGATTATTTTCTATTCGATTTGATTTTTTTCATGTCGATTTGATTATTTTGTTTTCGATTTGATTTTCATTTCGATTGATTATTTTCATTTCGATTTCATCATTTTCTATTCTATTCGATTATTTTAGTTACTATTTGATTACTTTCGATTCGATTCCATTATTTTCATGTCGATTTGATTATTTTGGTTTCGTTTCTATTATTTTCGTTTCGATTGATTATTTTCGATTCGATTTGATTATTTTTGATTCAATTTGATTATTTTTGTTTCGATTTGATTATTTTTGATTCGATTTGATTTTTTTCATGTCAATTTGATTTTAGTTTCGATTTGATTATTTTCAATTCGATTTGATTTTTTTCATGTCGATATGATTTTAGTTTCGATTTGATTATTTTCGATTCGATTTGATTTTTTTCATGTGGATTTGATTATTTTGGCTTCGATTTGATTTTCATTTCGATTGATTATTTTCGTTTCGATTATGTTTTTATTCGATTCGATTATCTTCGTTTTGATTCGATTATTTTCGTTTCGATTCAATTCCATTCCATTCGATATTTATCAATTCGATGCGATTTGATTTTCTTCAATTCGATTCGATTCCATTCCATTTTTTTTCATTTCGATTTGATTATTTTTCTTTTGACTGTATTCTTTTTATTCCATTCGATTATTTTCGTTTTGATTCGATTTTCATTTCGATTGGATTATTTTTGTTTCAACTCAATTATTTTCGTTTCAACTCGATTGTTTTTGATTCGATTCGATTATTTTCGTTTCAATTCGAATTTTTAAATCGATTCGTTTATTTTCACTTCGATTTGATTATTTACATTTCGATTCAATTATTTTCGATTCGATTCGATTATTTTCGATTCGATTATTTTCGATTCGACTCGATTATTGTTGATTTGATTCGATTATTTTGGTTTCAATTTGATTACTTTTGATTCTATCTGATTATTTTCGTTTCGATGTGATTATTTTCGATTCAATTCGATTATTTTCATGTTGTGTGATTATTTTGGTTTCGATTATTTTCGTTTTGATGCGATTTTTTGTTTCGATTCGATTATTTTCGTTTCGATTATGTTTTTATTCAACTCGATTATCTTCATTTCGATTCGATTATTTTCATTTCGATTCGATTTTTTTCGATTCGATTCGATTCCATTCCATTCGGTTTCTATTGATTCGATGAGATTTGATTTTCTTAGATTCGATTCGATTCCTTTTTTTTATTTCGATTTGATTATTTTTGTTTAGATTCTATTCTTTTTATTCCATCCGATTATTTTCGTTTCGATTCGATTATTTTCATGTCGATTCGATTATTTTGGTTGCGACTCGATTATTTTCGTTTCTATTTTATTATTTCGATTCGATTATTTTCATGTCGATTTAATTATTTTGGTTTCAACTCGATTATTTTCGCTTCTACTTGATTTTTTTCATTTCGATTCGATTATTTCCTATTCAATTTGATTATTTTCGATTCGATTTGATTATTTTAGTTTCGATTTGATTATTTTTGATTCGATTCGATTATTTTCATGTGGATTTGATTATTTTGGTTTCAATTCGATTATTTTTGTATCGATTGATTATTTTCGTTTTGATTCGATTATTTTCTATTCGATTCGATTATTTTCATGTCGATTCAATTTGTTTCTTTTGTATTCGAATTTTTTCGATTCGATTCGATTATTTTCTTTTCAATTCGATTTTTCTCGTTTCGATTCATTATTTTTGTTTCGATTCGATTATTTTCTATTCGATTTGATTATTTTCATGTCGATTTAATTCGTTTCTTTTCGATTCGAATTTTTACGTTTCGATTCGATTATTTTCTATCCGATTCGATTATTTTCATGTCGATTCAATTCGTTTCTTTTCAATTCGAATTTTTTCGATTCGATCCGTTTATTTTATTTTCGATTCGATTATTTTCGTTTCGATTATTTTCATTTCGATTTGACTTTTCTCATCTCGATTCGATTATTTTCATTTCTATTTGATTATTTTCGATTTGATTATTTTTGATTTGATTTTTTTCGCTTCTACATGATTTTTTCGTTTCGATTCATTTATTTTCGTTTCGATTCAATCATTATTGTTTTGATTCATTTATTTTCGTTTCGATTCGATATTTTCGATTCAATTCGAATCGATTTTTTCGATTCGATGCTTTTCGATTGGATTTTTTTCTTTTCGATTCGATTATTTTTGTGTTTCAATTTGATTTTTTTTCGTTTCAATTCGATCATTGTCGTTTTGATTATTTATTTTCGTTTCGATTCAATTATTTTAATTTCGATTCGGTTATTTTCGTTTCGATTTGATTATTTTCTATTCAATTAGATTATATTCGTTTCGATTTGATTATTTTTAATTTGATTCGATTTTCGTTTCGATTGATTATTTTCATTTCGATTCGATTATTTTCTATTCGACTTGATTATTTTCGATTCGATCAATTATTTTCATGTGGATTTGAATATTTTGGTTTCGATTCGATTATTTTCATTTCAATTGATTATTTTCGTTTCGATTTGATTATTTTCTATTCGATTTGATTTTTTTGATTCGATTCAATTCGTTTCTTTTCTATTCGAATTTTTTCGATTCAATTTGATTATTTTCAGTTAGATTTGTTTTAGATTCGATTCAATTATTTTTGATTCGATTTGATTTTTCTCATTTCGATTTGATTATTTTCGATTCGATTTGATTTTTTTCGATTCAATTCAATTCGCTTCTTTTTGATTCAATTATTTTCGTTTCTATTTGATTATTTTCGTTTCGATTTGATTATTTTTATTTCGATTAGATTATTTTCGATTCGATTTAATTATTTTCGCTTCTACTTGATTTTTTTCATTTCGATTCGATTATTTTGGTTTCGATTTGATTATTTTCGATTCGATTATTTTCATATCGATTTGATTATTTTGGTTTCGATTCCATTATTTCCGATTCGATTTGATTATTTTCGATTCGATTTGATTATTTTCGATTCGATTCGGTTATTTTCATTTCCATTTAATTATTTTGGTTTCGATTAGATTATTTTCGCTTCTACTTGATTTTTTTCATTTCAATTCGATTATTTTCTATTCGATTTGATTTTTTTCGATTCGATTCAATTCGTTTCTTTTCGATTCGAATTTTTTGATTCGATTCGTTTATTTTCGTTTTGATGTGATTATTTTCGATTCGATTCGATTATTTTCATTTTGATTATTTTGGTTTCGATTCGATTATTTTCGTTTTGATGCGATTTTTTTCGTTTCGATTCGCTTATTTTCGTTTCGATTATGTTTTTATTCGATTCGGTTATCTTCGTTTTGATTCGATTATTTTCGTTTCGATTCAATTCCATTCCATTCGATATTTATCGATTCGATGCGATTTGATTTTCTTCAATTCGATTCGATTCCATTCCATTTTTTTCATTTCGATTTGATTATTTTTCTTTTGACTGTATTCTTTTTATTCCATTCGATTATTTTCGTTTTGATTCGATTTTCATTTCGATTGGATTATTTTTGTTTCAACTCAATTATTTTCGTTTCAACTCGATTGTTTTTGATTCGATTCGATTATTTTCGTTTCAATTCGAATTTTTAAATCGATTCGTTTATTTTCACTTCGATTTGATTATTTACGTTTCGATTCAATTATTTTCGATTCGATTCGATTATCTTCATTTCGATTCGATTATTTTCGTTTCGATTCGATTTTTTTCGATTCGATTTGATTCCATTCCATTCGATTTCTATCGATTCGATGTGATTTGATTTTCTTAGATTCGATTCGATTCGATTCCATTTTTTTCATTTCGATTTGATTATTTTTGTTTAGATTCTATTCTTTTTATTCCATTCGATTATTTTCATTTCGATTCGATTATTTTCATGTCGATTCGATTATTTTGGTTGCGACTCGATAATTTTCATTTCGATTCGGTTATTATCGATTTGATTCGATTATTTTCGTTTCTATTTTATTATTTCGATTCGATTATTTTCATGTCGATTTAATTATTTTGGTTTCAACTCGATTATTTTCGCTTCTACTTGATTTTTTTCATTTCGATTCGATTATTTCCTATTCAATTTGATTATTTTCGATTCGATTCGATTATTTTAGTTTCGATTCGATTATTTTCGATTCGATTCGATTATTTTCATGTGGATTTGATTATTTTGGTTTCGATTCGATTATTTTTGTATCGATTGATTATCTTCGTTTCGATTTGATTATTTTCTATTCGATTCGATTATTTTCATGTCGATTCAATTCGTTTCTTTTCTATTCGAATTTTTTCGATTCGATTTGATTATTTTCAGTTAGATTTGTTTATTTTAGATTCGATTCAATTATTTTTGATTCGATTCGATTTTTCTCATTTCGATTTGATTATTTTCAATTCGATTTGATTTTTGTCGATTCAATTCAATTTGTTTCTTTTCGATTCGATTATTTTCATTTCTATTTGATTATTTTCGTTTCAATTCGATTATTTTCTATTCGATTCGATTATTTTCATGTCGATTCAATTCGTTTCTTTTCAATTCGAATTTTTTCGATTCGATCCGATTATTTTCTTTTCGATTCGATTTTTCTCGTTTTGATTCATTATTTTTGTTTTGATTCGATTATTTTCTATTCGATTTGATTTTTTTCATGTCGATTTGATTATTTTGTTTTCGATTTGATTTTCATTTCGATTGATTATTTTCGTTTCGATTTCATCATTTTCTATTCTATTCGATTATTTTAGTTACTATTTGATTACTTTCGATTCGATTCCATTATTTTCATGTCGATTTGATTATTTTGGTTTCGTTTCTATTATTTTCGTTTCGATTGATTATTTTCGATTCGATTTGATTATTTTTGATTCAATTTGATTATTTTTGTTTCGATTTGATTATTTTTGATTCGATTTGATTTTTTTCATGTCAATTTGATTTTAGTTTCGATTTGATTATTTTCAATTCGATTTGATTTTTTTCATGTCGATATGATTTTAGTTTCGATTTGATTATTTTCGATTCGATTTGATTTTTTTCATGTGGATTTGATTATTTTGGCTTCGATTTGATTTTCATTTCGATTGATTATTTTCGTTTCGATTATGTTTTTATTCGATTCGATTATCTTCGTTTTGATTCGATTATTTTCGTTTCGATTCAATTCCATTCCATTCGATATTTATCAATTCGATGCGATTTGATTTTCTTCAATTCGATTCGATTCCATTCCATTTTTTTTCATTTCGATTTGATTATTTTTCTTTTGACTGTATTCTTTTTATTCCATTCGATTATTTTCGTTTTGATTCGATTTTCATTTCGATTGGATTATTTTTGTTTCAACTCAATTATTTTCGTTTCAACTCGATTGTTTTTGATTCGATTCGATTATTTTCGTTTCAATTCGAATTTTTAAATCGATTCGTTTATTTTCACTTCGATTTGATTATTTACATTTCGATTCAATTATTTTCGATTCGATTCGATTATTTTCGATTCGATTATTTTCGATTCGACTCGATTATTGTTGATTTGATTCGATTATTTTGGTTTCAATTTGATTACTTTTGATTCTATCTGATTATTTTCGTTTCGATGTGATTATTTTCGATTCAATTCGATTATTTTCATGTTGTGTGATTATTTTGGTTTCGATTATTTTCGTTTTGATGCGATTTTTTGTTTCGATTCGATTATTTTCGTTTCGATTATGTTTTTATTCAACTCGATTATCTTCATTTCGATTCGATTATTTTCATTTCGATTCGATTTTTTTCGATTCGATTCGATTCCATTCCATTCGGTTTCTATTGATTCGATGAGATTTGATTTTCTTAGATTCGATTCGATTCCTTTTTTTTATTTCGATTTGATTATTTTTGTTTAGATTCTATTCTTTTTATTCCATCCGATTATTTTCGTTTCGATTCGATTATTTTCATGTCGATTCGATTATTTTGGTTGCGACTCGATTATTTTCGTTTCTATTTTATTATTTCGATTCGATTATTTTCATGTCGATTTAATTATTTTGGTTTCAACTCGATTATTTTCGCTTCTACTTGATTTTTTTCATTTCGATTCGATTATTTCCTATTCAATTTGATTATTTTCGATTCGATTTGATTATTTTAGTTTCGATTTGATTATTTTTGATTCGATTCGATTATTTTCATGTGGATTTGATTATTTTGGTTTCAATTCGATTATTTTTGTATCGATTGATTATTTTCGTTTTGATTCGATTATTTTCTATTCGATTCGATTATTTTCATGTCGATTCAATTTGTTTCTTTTGTATTCGAATTTTTTCGATTCGATTCGATTATTTTCTTTTCAATTCGATTTTTCTCGTTTCGATTCATTATTTTTGTTTCGATTCGATTATTTTCTATTCGATTTGATTATTTTCATGTCGATTTAATTCGTTTCTTTTCGATTCGAATTTTTACGTTTCGATTCGATTATTTTCTATCCGATTCGATTATTTTCATGTCGATTCAATTCGTTTCTTTTCAATTCGAATTTTTTCGATTCGATCCGTTTATTTTCTTTTCGATTCGATTATTTTCGTTTCGATTATTTTCATTTCGATTTGACTTTTCTCATCTCGATTCGATTATTTTCATTTCTATTTGATTATTTTCGATTTGATTATTTTTGATTTGATTTTTTTCGCTTCTACATGATTTTTTCGTTTCGATTCATTTATTTTCGTTTCGATTCAATCATTATTGTTTTGATTCATTTATTTTCGTTTCGATTCGATATTTTCGATTCAATTCGAATCGATTTTTTCGATTCGATGCTATTCGATTGGATTTTTTTCTTTTCGATTCGATTATTTTTGTGTTTCAATTTGATTTTTTTTCGTTTCAATTCGATCATTGTCGTTTTGATTATTTATTTTCGTTTCGATTCAATTATTTTAATTTCGATTCGGTTATTTTCGTTTCGATTTGATTATTTTCTATTCAATTAGATTATATTCGTTTCGATTTGATTATTTTTAATTTGATTCGATTTTCGTTTCGATTGATTATTTTCATTTCGATTCGATTATTTTCTATTCGACTTGATTATTTTCGATTCGATCAATTATTTTCATGTGGATTTGAATATTTTGGTTTCGATTCGATTATTTTCATTTCAATTGATTATTTTCGTTTCGATTTGATTATTTTCTATTCGATTTGATTTTTTTGATTCGATTCAATTCGTTTCTTTTCTATTCGAATTTTTTCGATTCAATTTGATTATTTTCAGTTAGATTTGTTTTAGATTCGATTCAATTATTTTTGATTCGATTTGATTTTTCTCATTTCGATTTGATTATTTTCGATTCGATTTGATTTTTTTCGATTCAATTCAATTCGCTTCTTTTTGATTCAATTATTTTCGTTTCTATTTGATTATTTTCGTTTCGATTTGATTATTTTTATTTCGATTAGATTATTTTCGATTCGATTTAATTATTTTCGCTTCTACTTGATTTTTTTCATTTCGATTCGATTATTTTGGTTTCGATTTGATTATTTTCGATTCGATTATTTTCATATCGATTTGATTATTTTGGTTTCGATTCCATTATTTCCGATTCGATTTGATTATTTTCGATTCGATTTGATTATTTTCGATTCGATTCGGTTATTTTCATTTCCATTTAATTATTTTGGTTTCGATTAGATTATTTTCGCTTCTACTTGATTTTTTTCATTTCAATTCGATTATTTTCTATTCGATTTGATTTTTTTCGATTCGATTCAATTCGTTTCTTTTCGATTCGAATTTTTTGATTCGATTCGTTTATTTTCGTTTTGATGTGATTATTTTCGATTCGATTCGATTATTTTCATTTTGATTGATTATTTTGGTTTCGATTCGATTATTTTCGTTTTGATGCGATTTTTTTCGTTTCGATTCGCTTATTTTCGTTTCGATTATGTTTTTATTCGATTCGGTTATCTTCGTTTTGATTCGATTATTTTCGTTTCGATTCAATTCCATTCCATTCGATATTTATCGATTCGATGCGATTTGATTTTCTTCAATTCGATTCGATTCCATTCCATTTTTTTCATTTCGATTTGATTATTTTTCTTTTGACTGTATTCTTTTTATTCCATTCGATTATTTTCGTTTTGATTCGATTTTCATTTCGATTGGATTATTTTTGTTTCAACTCAATTATTTTCGTTTCAACTCGATTGTTTTTGATTCGATTCGATTATTTTCGTTTCAATTCGAATTTTTAAATCGATTCGTTTATTTTCACTTCGATTTGATTATTTACGTTTCGATTCAATTATTTTCGATTCGATTCGATTATCTTCATTTCGATTCGATTATTTTCGTTTCGATTCGATTTTTTTCGATTCGATTTGATTCCATTCCATTCGATTTCTATCGATTCGATGTGATTTGATTTTCTTAGATTCGATTCGATTCGATTCCGTTTTTTTCATTTCGATTTGATTATTTTTGTTTAGATTCTATTCTTTTTATTCCATTCGATTATTTTCATTTCGATTCGATTATTTTCATGTCGATTCGATTATTTTGGTTGCGACTCGATAATTTTCATTTCGATTCGGTTATTATCGATTTGATTCGATTATTTTCGTTTCTATTTTATTATTTCGATTCGATTATTTTCATGTCGATTTAATTATTTTGGTTTCAACTCGATTATTTTCGCTTCTACTTGATTTTTTTCATTTCGATTCGATTATTTCCTATTCAATTTGATTATTTTCGATTCGATTCGATTATTTTAGTTTCGATTCGATTATTTTCGATTCGATTCGATTATTTTCATGTGGATTTGATTATTTTGGTTTCGATTCGATTATTTTTGTATCGATTGATTATCTTCGTTTCGATTTGATTATTTTCTATTCGATTCGATTATTTTCATGTCGATTCAATTCGTTTCTTTTCTATTCGAATTTTTTCGATTCGATTTGATTATTTTCAGTTAGATTTGTTTATTTTAGATTCGATTCAATTATTTTTGATTCGATTCGATTTTTCTCATTTCGATTTGATTATTTTCAATTCGATTTGATTTTTGTCGATTCAATTCAATTTGTTTCTTTTCGATTCGATTATTTTCATTTCTATTTGATTATTTTCGTTTCAATTCGATTATTTTCTATTCGATTCGATTATTTTCATGTCGATTCAATTCGTTTCTTTTCAATTCGAATTTTTTCGATTCGATCCGATTATTTTCTTTTCGATTCGATTTTTCTCGTTTTGATTCATTATTTTTGTTTTGATTCGATTATTTTCTATTCGATTTGATTTTTTTCATGTCGATTTGATTATTTTGTTTTCGATTTGATTTTCATTTCGATTGATTATTTTCATTTCGATTTCATCATTTTCTATTCTATTCGATTATTTTAGTTACTATTTGATTACTTTCGATTCGATTCCATTATTTTCATGTCGATTTGATTATTTTGGTTTCGTTTCTATTATTTTCGTTTCGATTGATTATTTTCGATTCGATTTGATTATTTTTGATTCAATTTGATTATTTTTGTTTCGATTTGATTATTTTTGATTCGATTTGATTTTTTTCATGTCAATTTGATTTTAGTTTCGATTTGATTATTTTCAATTCGATTTGATTTTTTTCATGTCGATATGATTTTAGTTTCGATTTGATTATTTTCGATTCGATTTGATTTTTTTCATGTGGATTTGATTATTTTGGCTTCGATTTGATTTTCATTTCGATTGATTATTTTCGTTTCGATTACGTTTTTATTCGATTCGATTATCTTCGTTTTGATTCGATTATTTTCGTTTCGATTCAATTCCATTCCATTCGATATTTATCAATTCGATGCGATTTGATTTTCTTCAATTCGATTCGATTCCATTCCATTTTTTTTCATTTCGATTTGATTATTTTTCTTTTGACTGTATTCTTTTTATTCCATTCGATTATTTTCGTTTTGATTCGATTTTCATTTCGATTGGATTATTTTTGTTTCAACTCAATTATTTTCGTTTCAACTCGATTGTTTTTGATTCGATTCGATTATTTTCGTTTCAATTCGAATTTTTAAATCGATTCGTTTATTTTCACTTCGATTTGATTATTTACATTTCGATTCAATTATTTTCGATTCGATTCGATTATTTTCATTTCGATTCGATTATTTTCGATTCGACTCGATTATTGTTGATTTGATTCGATTATTTTGGTTTCAATTTGATTACTTTTGATTCTATCTGATTATTTTCGTTTCGATGTGATTATTTTCGATTCAATTCGATTATTTTCATGTTGTGTGATTATTTTGGTTTCGATTATTTTCGTTTTGATGCGATTTTTTGTTTCGATTCGATTATTTTCGTTTCGATTATGTTTTTATTCAACTCGATTATCTTCATTTCGATTCGATTATTTTCATTTCGATTCGATTTTTTTCGATTCGATTCGATTCCATTCCATTCGGTTTCTATTGATTCGATGAGATTTGATTTTCTTAGATTCGATTCGATTCCTTTTTTTTATTTCGATTTGATTATTTTTGTTTAGATTCTATTCTTTTTATTCCATCCGATTATTTTCGTTTCGATTCGATTATTTTCATGTCGATTCGATTATTTTGGTTGCGACTCGATTATTTTCGTTTCTATTTTATTATTTCGATTCGATTATTTTCATGTCGATTTAATTATTTTGGTTTCAACTCGATTATTTTCGCTTCTACTTGATTTTTTTCATTTCGATTCGATTATTTCCTATTCAATTTGATTATTTTCGATTCGATTTGATTATTTTAGTTTCGATTTGATTATTTTTGATTCGATTCGATTATTTTCATGTGGATTTGATTATTTTGGTTTCAATTCGATTATTTTTGTATCGATTGATTATTTTCGTTTTGATTCGATTATTTTCTATTCGATTCGATTATTTTCATGTCGATTCAATTTGTTTCTTTTGTATTCGAATTTTTTCGATTCGATTCGATTATTTTCTTTTCAATTCGATTTTTCTCGTTTCGATTCATTATTTTTGTTTCGATTCGATTATTTTCTATTCGATTTGATTATTTTCATGTCGATTTAATTCGTTTCTTTTCGATTCGAATTTTTACGTTTCGATTCGATTATTTTCTATCCGATTCGATTATTTTCATGTCGATTCAATTCGTTTCTTTTCAATTCGAATTTTTTCGATTCGATCCGTTTATTTTCTTTTCGATTCGATTATTTTCGTTTCGATTATTTTCATTTCGATTTGACTTTTCTCATCTCGATTCGATTATTTTCATTTCTATTTGATTATTTTCGATTTGATTATTTTTGATTTGATTTTTTTCGCTTCTACATGATTTTTTCGTTTCGATTCATTTATTTTCGTTTCGATTCAATCATTATTGTTTTGATTCATTTATTTTCGTTTCGATTCGATATTTTCGATTCAATTCGAATCGGTTTTTTCGATTCGATGCTATTCGATTGGATTTTTTTCTTTTCGATTCGATTATTTTTGTGTTTCAATTTGATTTTTTTTCGTTTCAATTCGATCATTGTCGTTTTGATTATTTATTTTCGTTTCGATTCAATTATTTTAATTTCGATTCGGTTATTTTCGTTTCGATTTGATTATTTTCTATTCAATTAGATTATATTCGTTTCGATTTGATTATTTTTAATTTGATTCGATTTTCGTTTCGATTGATTATTTTCATTTCGATTCGATTATTTTCTATTCGACTTGATTATTTTCGATTCGATCAATTATTTTCATGTGGATTTGAATATTTTGGTTTCGATTCGATTATTTTCATTTCAATTGATTATTTTCGTTTCGATTTGATTATTTTCTATTCGATTTGATTTTTTTGATTCGATTCAATTCATTTCTTTTCTATTCGAATTTTTTCGATTCAATTTGATTATTTTCAGTTAGATTTGTTTTAGATTCGATTCAATTATTTTTGATTCGATTTGATTTTTCTCATTTCGATTTGATTATTTTCGATTCGATTTGATTTTTTTCGATTCAATTCAATTCGCTTCTTTTTGATTCAATTATTTTCGTTTCTATTTGATTATTTTCGTTTCGATTTGATTATTTTTATTTCGATTAGATTATTTTCGATTCGATTTAATTATTTTCGCTTCTACTTGATTTTTTTCATTTCGATTCGATTATTTTGGTTTCGATTTGATTATTTTCGATTCGATTATTTTCATATCGATTTGATTATTTTGGTTTCGATTCCATTATTTCCGATTCGATTTGATTATTTTCGATTCGATTTGATTATTTTCGATTCGATTCGGTTATTTTCATTTCCATTTAATTATTTTGGTTTCGATTAGATTATTTTCGCTTCTACTTGATTTTTTTCATTTCAATTCGATTATTTTCTATTCGATTTGATTTTTTTCGATTCGATTCAATTCGTTTCTTTTCGATTCGAATTTTTTGATTCGATTCGTTTATTTTCGTTTTGATGTGATTATTTTCGATTCGATTCGATTATTTTCATTTTGATTGATTATTTTGGTTTCGATTCGATTATTTTCGTTTTGATGCGATTTTTTTCGTTTCGATTCGCTTATTTTCGTTTCGATTATGTTTTTATTCGATTCGGTTATCTTCGTTTTGATTCGATTATTTTCGTTTCGATTCAATTCCATTCCATTCGATATTTATCGATTCGATGCGATTTGATTTTCTTCAATTCGATTCGATTCCATTCCATTTTTTTCATTTCGATTTGATTATTTTTCTTTTGACTGTATTCTTTTTATTCCATTCGATTATTTTCGTTTTGATTCGATTTTCATTTCGATTGGATTATTTTTGTTTCAACTCAATTATTTTCGTTTCAACTCGATTGTTTTTGATTCGATTCGATTATTTTCGTTTCAATTCGAATTTTTAAATCGATTCGTTTATTTTCACTTCGATTTGATTATTTACGTTTCGATTCAATTATTTTCGATTCGATTCGATTATCTTCATTTCGATTCGATTATTTTCGTTTCGATTCGATTTTTTTCGATTCGATTTGATTCCATTCCATTCGATTTCTATCGATTCGATGTGATTTGATTTTCTTAGATTCGATTCGATTCGATTCCGTTTTTTTCATTTCGATTTGATTATTTTTGTTTAGATTCTATTCTTTTTATTCCATTCGATTATTTTCATTTCGATTCGATTATTTTCATGTCGATTCGATTATTTTGGTTGCGACTCGATAATTTTCATTTCGATTCGGTTATTATCGATTTGATTCGATTATTTTCGTTTCTATTTTATTATTTCGATTCGATTATTTTCATGTCGATTTAATTATTTTGGTTTCAACTCGATTATTTTCGCTTCTACTTGATTTTTTTCATTTCGATTCGATTATTTCCTATTCAATTTGATTATTTTCGATTCGATTCGATTATTTTAGTTTCGATTCGATTATTTTCGATTCGATTCGATTATTTTCATGTGGATTTGATTATTTTGGTTTCGATTCGATTATTTTTGTATCGATTGATTATCTTCGTTTCGATTTGATTATTTTCTATTCGATTCGATTATTTTCATGTCGATTCAATTCGTTTCTTTTCTATTCGAATTTTTTCGATTCGATTTGATTATTTTCAGTTAGATTTGTTTATTTTAGATTCGATTCAATTATTTTTGATTCGATTCGATTTTTCTCATTTCGATTTGATTATTTTCAATTCGATTTGATTTTTGTCGATTCAATTCAATTTGTTTCTTTTCGATTCGATTATTTTCATTTCTATTTGATTATTTTCGTTTCAATTCGATTATTTTCTATTCGATTCGATTATTTTCATGTCGATTCAATTCGTTTCTTTTCAATTCGAATTTTTTCGATTCGATCCGATTATTTTCTTTTCGATTCGATTTTTCTCGTTTTGATTCATTATTTTTGTTTTGATTCGATTATTTTCTATTCGATTTGATTTTTTTCATGTCGATTTGATTATTTTGTTTTCGATTTGATTTTCATTTCGATTGATTATTTTCGTTTCGATTTCATCATTTTCTATTCTATTCGATTATTTTAGTTACTATTTGATTACTTTCGATTCGATTCCATTATTTTCATGTCGATTTGATTATTTTGGTTTCGTTTCTATTATTTTCGTTTCGATTGATTATTTTCGATTCGATTTGATTATTTTTGATTCAATTTGATTATTTTTGTTTCGATTTGATTATTTTTGATTCGATTTGATTTTTTTCATGTCAATTTGATTTTAGTTTCGATTTGATTATTTTCAATTCGATTTGATTTTTTTCATGTCGATATGATTTTAGTTTCGATTTGATTATTTTCGATTCGATTTGATTTTTTTCATGTGGATTTGATTATTTTGGCTTCGATTTGATTTTCATTTCGATTGATTATTTTCGTTTCGATTATGTTTTTATTCGATTCGATTATCTTCGTTTTGATTCGATTATTTTCGTTTCGATTCAATTCCATTCCATTCGATATTTATCAATTCGATGCGATTTGATTTTCTTCAATTCGATTCGATTCCATTCCATTTTTTTTCATTTCGATTTGATTATTTTTCTTTTGACTGTATTCTTTTTATTCCATTCGATTATTTTCGTTTTGATTCGATTTTCATTTCGATTGGATTATTTTTGTTTCAACTCAATTATTTTCGTTTCAACTCGATTGTTTTTGATTCGATTCGATTATTTTCGTTTCAATTCGAATTTTTAAATCGATTCGTTTATTTTCACTTCGATTTGATTATTTACATTTCGATTCAATTATTTTCGATTCGATTCGATTATTTTCGATTCGATTATTTTCGATTCGACTCGATTATTGTTGATTTGATTCGATTATTTTGGTTTCAATTTGATTACTTTTGATTCTATCTGATTATTTTCGTTTCGATGTGATTATTTTCGATTCAATTCGATTATTTTCATGTTGTGTGATTATTTTGGTTTCGATTATTTTCGTTTTGATGCGATTTTTTGTTTCGATTCGATTATTTTCGTTTCGATTATGTTTTTATTCAACTCGATTATCTTCATTTCGATTCGATTATTTTCATTTCGATTCGATTTTTTTCGATTCGATTCGATTCCATTCCATTCGGTTTCTATTGATTCGATGAGATTTGATTTTCTTAGATTCGATTCGATTCCTTTTTTTTATTTCGCTTTGATTATTTTTGTTTAGATTCTATTCTTTTTATTCCATCCGATTATTTTCATTTCGATTCAATTATTTTCATGTCGATTCGATTATTTTGGTTGCGACTCGATTATTTTCGTTTCTATTTTATTATTTCGATTCGATTATTTTCATGTCGATTTAATTATTTTGGTTTCAACTCGATTATTTTCGCTTCTACTTGATTTTTTTCATTTCGATTCGATTATTTCCTATTCAATTTGATTATTTTCGATTCGATTTGATTATTTTAGTTTCGATTTGATTATTTTTGATTCGATTCGATTATTTTCATGTGGATTTGATTATTTTGGTTTCAATTCGATTATTTTTGTATCGATTGATTATTTTCGTTTTGATTCGATTATTTTCTATTCGATTCGATTATTTTCATGTCGATTCAATTTGTTTCTTTTGTATTCGAATTTTTTCGATTCGATTCGATTATTTTCTTTTCAATTCGATTTTTCTCGTTTCGATTCATTATTTTTGTTTCGATTCGATTATTTTCTATTCGATTTGATTATTTTCATGTCGATTTAATTCGTTTCTTTTCGATTCGAATTTTTACGTTTCGATTCGATTATTTTCTATCCGATTCGATTATTTTCATGTCGATTCAATTCGTTTCTTTTCAATTCGAATTTTTTCGATTCGATCCGTTTATTTTCTTTTCGATTCGATTATTTTCGTTTCGATTATTTTCATTTCGATTTGACTTTTCTCATCTCGATTCGATTATTTTCATTTCTATTTGATTATTTTCGATTTGATTATTTTTGATTTGATTTTTTTCGCTTCTACATGATTTTTTCGTTTCGATTCATTTATTTTCGTTTCGATTCAATCATTATTGTTTTGATTCATTTATTTTCGTTTCGATTCGATATTTTCGATTCAATTCGAATCGATTTTTTCGATTCGATGCTATTCGATTGGATTTTTTTCTTTTCGATTCGATTATTTTTGTGTTTCAATTTGATTTTTTTTCGTTTCAATTCGATCATTGTCGTTTTGATTATTTATTTTCGTTTCGATTCAATTATTTTAATTTCGATTCGGTTATTTTCGTTTCGATTTGATTATTTTCTATTCAATTAGATTATATTCGTTTCGATTTGATTATTTTTAATTTGATTCGATTTTCGTTTCGATTGATTATTTTCATTTCGATTCGATTATTTTCTATTCGACTTGATTATTTTCGATTCGATCAATTATTTTCATGTGGATTTGAATATTTTGGTTTCGATTCGATTATTTTCATTTCAATTGATTATTTTCGTTTCGATTTGATTATTTTCTATTCGATTTGATTTTTTTGATTCGATTCAATTCGTTTCTTTTCTATTCGAATTTTTTCGATTCAATTTGATTATTTTCAGTTAGATTTGTTTTAGATTCGATTCAATTATTTTTGATTCGATTTGATTTTTCTCATTTCGATTTGATTATTTTCGATTCGATTTGATTTTTTTCGATTCAATTCAATTCGCTTCTTTTTGATTCAATTATTTTCGTTTCTATTTGATTATTTTCGTTTCGATTTGATTATTTTTATTTCGATTAGATTATTTTCGATTCGATTTAATTATTTTCGCTTCTACTTGATTTTTTTCATTTCGATTCGATTATTTTGGTTTCGATTTGATTATTTTCGATTCGATTATTTTCATATCGATTTGATTATTTTGGTTTCGATTCCATTATTTCCGATTCGATTTGATTATTTTCGATTCGATTTGATTATTTTCGATTCGATTCGGTTATTTTCATTTCCATTTAATTATTTTGGTTTCGATTAGATTATTTTCGCTTCTACTTGATTTTTTTCATTTCAATTCGATTATTTTCTATTCGATTTGATTTTTTTCGATTCGATTCAATTCGTTTCTTTTCGATTCGAATTTTTTGATTCGATTCGTTTATTTTCGTTTTGATGTGATTATTTTCGATTCGATTCGATTATTTTCATTTTGATTGATTATTTTGGTTTCGATTCGATTATTTTCGTTTTGATGCGATTTTTTTCGTTTCGATTCGCTTATTTTCGTTTCGATTATGTTTTTATTCGATTCGGTTATCTTCGTTTTGATTCGATTATTTTCGTTTCGATTCAATTCCATTCCATTCGATATTTATCGATTCGATGCGATTTGATTTTCTTCAATTCGATTCGATTCCATTCCATTTTTTTCATTTCGATTTGATTATTTTTCTTTTGACTGTATTCTTTTTATTCCATTCGATTATTTTCGTTTTGATTCGATTTTCATTTCGATTGGATTATTTTTGTTTCAACTCAATTATTTTCGTTTCAACTCGATTGTTTTTGATTCGATTCGATTATTTTCGTTTCAATTCGAATTTTTAAATCGATTCGTTTATTTTCACTTCGATTTGATTATTTACGTTTCGATTCAATTATTTTCGATTCGATTCGATTATCTTCATTTCGATTCGATTATTTTCGTTTCGATTCGATTTTTTTCGATTCGATTTGATTCCATTCCATTCGATTTCTATCGATTCGATGTGATTTGATTTTCTTAGATTCGATTCGATTCGATTCCATTTTTTTCATTTCGATTTGATTATTTTTGTTTAGATTCTATTCTTTTTATTCCATTCGATTATTTTCATTTCGATTCGATTATTTTCATGTCGATTCGATTATTTTGGTTGCGACTCGATAATTTTCATTTCGATTCGGTTATTATCGATTTGATTCGATTATTTTCGTTTCTATTTTATTATTTCGATTCGATTATTTTCATGTCGATTTAATTATTTTGGTTTCAACTCGATTATTTTCGCTTCTACTTGATTTTTTTCATTTCGATTCGATTATTTCCTATTCAATTTGATTATTTTCGATTCGATTCGATTATTTTAGTTTCGATTCGATTATTTTCGATTCGATTCGATTATTTTCATGTGGATTTGATTATTTTGGTTTCGATTCGATTATTTTTGTATCGATTGATTATCTTCGTTTCGATTTGATTATTTTCTATTCGATTCGATTATTTTCATGTCGATTCAATTCGTTTCTTTTCTATTCGAATTTTTTCGATTCGATTTGATTATTTTCAGTTAGATTTGTTTATTTTAGATTCGATTCAATTATTTTTGATTCGATTCGATTTTTCTCATTTCGATTTGATTATTTTCAATTCGATTTGATTTTTGTCGATTCAATTCAATTTGTTTCTTTTCGATTCGATTATTTTCATTTCTATTTGATTATTTTCGTTTCAATTCGATTATTTTCTATTCGATTCGATTATTTTCATGTCGATTCAATTCGTTTCTTTTCAATTCGAATTTTTTCGATTCGATCCGATTATTTTCTTTTCGATTCGATTTTTCTCGTTTTGATTCATTATTTTTGTTTTGATTCGATTATTTTCTATTCGATTTGATTTTTTTCATGTCGATTTGATTATTTTGTTTTCGATTTGATTTTCATTTCGATTGATTATTTTCGTTTCGATTTCATCATTTTCTATTCTATTCGATTATTTTAGTTACTATTTGATTACTTTCGATTCGATTCCATTATTTTCATGTCGATTTGATTATTTTGGTTTCGTTTCTATTATTTTCGTTTCGATTGATTATTTTCGATTCGATTTGATTATTTTTGATTCAATTTGATTATTTTTGTTTCGATTTGATTATTTTTGATTCGATTTGATTTTTTTCATGTCAATTTGATTTTAGTTTCGATTTGATTATTTTCAATTCGATTTGATTTTTTTCATGTCGATATGATTTTAGTTTCGATTTGATTATTTTCGATTCGATTTGATTTTTTTCATGTGGATTTGATTATTTTGGCTTCGATTTGATTTTCATTTCGATTGATTATTTTCGTTTCGATTATGTTTTTATTCGATTCGATTATCTTCGTTTTGATTCGATTATTTTCGTTTCGATTCAATTCCATTCCATTCGATATTTATCGATTCGATGCGATTTGATTTTCTTCAATTCGATTCGATTCCATTCCATTTTTTTCATTTCGATTTGATTATTTTTCTTTTGACTGTATTCTTTTTATTCCATTCGATTATTTTCGTTTTGATTCGATTTTCATTTCGATTGGATTATTTTTGTTTCAACTCAATTATTTTCGTTTCAACTCGATTGTTTTTGATTCGATTCGATTATTTTCGTTTCAATTCGAATTTTTAAATCGATTCGTTTATTTTCACTTCGATTTGATTATTTACGTTTCGATTCAATTATTTTCGATTCGATTCGATTATCTTCATTTCGATTCGATTATTTTCGTTTCGATTCGATTTTTTTCGATTCGATTTGATTCCATTCCATTCGATTTCTATCGATTCGATGTGATTTGATTTTCTTAGATTCGATTCGATTCGATTCCATTTTTTTCATTTCGATTTGATTATTTTTGTTTAGATTCTATTCTTTTTATTCCATTCGATTATTTTCATTTCGATTCGATTATTTTCATGTCGATTCGATTATTTTGGTTGCGACTCGATAATTTTCATTTCGATTCGGTTATTATCGATTTGATTCGATTATTTTCGTTTCTATTTTATTATTTCGATTCGATTATTTTCATGTCGATTTAATTATTTTGGTTTCAACTCGATTATTTTCGCTTCTACTTGATTTTTTTCATTTCGATTCGATTATTTCCTATTCAATTTGATTATTTTCGATTCGATTCGATTATTTTAGTTTCGATTCGATTATTTTCGATTCGATTCGATTATTTTCATGTGGATTTGATTATTTTGGTTTCGATTCGATTATTTTTGTATCGATTGATTATCTTCGTTTCGATTTGATTATTTTCTATTCGATTCGATTATTTTCATGTCGATTCAATTCGTTTCTTTTCTATTCGAATTTTTTCGATTCGATTTGATTATTTTCAGTTAGATTTGTTTATTTTAGATTCGATTCAATTATTTTTGATTCGATTCGATTTTTCTCATTTCGATTTGATTATTTTCAATTCGATTTGATTTTTGTCGATTCAATTCAATTTGTTTCTTTTCGATTCGATTATTTTCATTTCTATTTGATTATTTTCGTTTCTATTCGATTATTTTCTATTCGATTCGATTATTTTCATGTCGATTCAATTCGTTTCTTTTCAATTCGAATTTTTTCGATTCGATCCGATTATTTTCTTTTCGATTCGATTTTTCTCGTTTTGATTCATTATTTTTGTTTTGATTCGATTATTTTCTATTCGATTTGATTTTTTTCATGTCGATTTGATTATTTTGTTTTCGATTTGATTTTCATTTCGATTGATTATTTTCATTTCGATTTCATCATTTTCTATTCTATTCGATTATTTTAGTTACTATTTGATTACTTTCGATTCGATTCCATTATTTTCATGTCGATTTGATTATTTTGGTTTCGTTTCTATTATTTTCGTTTTGATTGATTATTTTCGATTCGATTTGATTATTTTTGATTCAATTTGATTATTTTTGTTTCGATTTGATTATTTTTGATTCGATTTGATTTTTTTCATGTCAATTTGATTTTAGTTTCGATTTGATTATTTTCAATTCGATTTGATTTTTTTCATGTCGATATGATTTTAGTTTCGATTTGATTATTTTCGATTCGATTTGATTTTTTTCATGTGGATTTGATTATTTTGGCTTCGATTTGATTTTCATTTCGATTGATTATTTTCGTTTCGATTATGTTTTTATTCGATTCGATTATCTTCGTTTTGATTCGATTATTTTCGTTTCGATTCAATTCCATTCCATTCGATATTTATCGATTCGATGCGATTTGATTTTCTTCAATTCGATTCGATTCCATTCCATTTTTTTCATTTCGATTTGATTATTTTTCTTTTGACTGTATTCTTTTTATTCCATTCGATTATTTTCGTTTTGATTCGATTTTCATTTCGATTGGATTATTTTTGTTTCAACTCAATTATTTTCGTTTCAACTCGATTGTTTTTGATTCGATTCGATTATTTTCGTTTCAATTCGAATTTTTAAATCGATTCGTTTATTTTCACTTCGATTTGATTATTTACGTTTCGATTCAATTATTTTCGATTCGATTCGATTATCTTCATTTCGATTCGATTATTTTCGTTTCGATTCGATTTTTTTCGATTCGATTTGATTCCATTCCATTCGATTTCTATCGATTCGATGTGATTTGATTTTCTTAGATTCGATTCGATTCGATTCCATTTTTTTCATTTCGATTTGATTATTTTTGTTTAGATTCTATTCTTTTTATTCCATTCGATTATTTTCATTTCGATTCGATTATTTTCATGTCGATTCGATTATTTTGGTTGCGACTCGATAATTTTCATTTCGATTCGGTTATTATCGATTTGATTCGATTATTTTCGTTTCTATTTTATTATTTCGATTCGATTATTTTCATGTCGATTTAATTATTTTGGTTTCAACTCGATTATTTTCGCTTCTACTTGATTTTTTTCATTTCGATTCGATTATTTCCTATTCAATTTGATTATTTTCGATTCGATTCGATTATTTTAGTTTCGATTCGATTATTTTCGATTCGATTCGATTATTTTCATGTGGATTTGATTATTTTGGTTTCGATTCGATTATTTTTGTATCGATTGATTATCTTCGTTTCGATTTGATTATTTTCTATTCGATTCGATTATTTTCATGTCGATTCAATTCGTTTCTTTTCTATTCGAATTTTTTCGATTCGATTTGATTATTTTCAGTTAGATTTGTTTATTTTAGATTCGATTCAATTATTTTTGATTCGATTCGATTTTTCTCATTTCGATTTGATTATTTTCAATTCGATTTGATTTTTGTCGATTCAATTCAATTTGTTTCTTTTCGATTCGATTATTTTCATTTCTATTTGATTATTTTCGTTTCAATTCGATTATTTTCTATTCGATTCGATTATTTTCATGTCGATTCAATTCGTTTCTTTTCAATTCGAATTTTTTCGATTCGATCCGATTATTTTCTTTTCGATTCGATTTTTCTCGTTTTGATTCATTATTTTTGTTTTGATTCGATTATTTTCTATTCGATTTGATTTTTTTCATGTCGATTTGATTATTTTGTTTTCGATTTGATTTTCATTTCGATTGATTATTTTCGTTTCGATTTCATCATTTTCTATTCTATTCGATTATTTTAGTTACTATTTGATTACTTTCGATTCGATTCCATTATTTTCATGTCGATTTGATTATTTTGGTTTCGTTTCTATTATTTTCGTTTCGATTGATTATTTTCGATTCGATTTGATTATTTTTGATTCAATTTGATTATTTTTGTTTCGATTTGATTATTTTTGATTCGATTTGATTTTTTTCATGTCAATTTGATTTTAGTTTCGATTTGATTATTTTCAATTCGATTTGATTTTTTTCATGTCGATATGATTTTAGTTTCGATTTGATTATTTTCGATTCGATTTGATTTTTTTCATGTGGATTTGATTATTTTGGCTTCGATTTGATTTTCATTTCGATTGATTATTTTCGTTTCGATTATGTTTTTATTCGATTCGATTATCTTCGTTTTGATTCGATTATTTTCGTTTCGATTCAATTCCATTCCATTCGATATTTATCAATTCGATGCGATTTGATTTTCTTCAATTCGATTCGATTCGATTCCATTTTTTTTCATTTCGATTTGATTATTTTTCTTTTGACTGTATTCTTTTTATTCCATTCGATTATTTTCGTTTTGATTCGATTTTCATTTCGATTGGATTATTTTTGTTTCAACTCAATTATTTTCGTTTCAACTCGATTGTTTTTGATTCGATTCGATTATTTTCGTTTCAATTCGAATTTTTAAATCGATTCGTTTATTTTCACTTCGATTTGATTATTTACATTTCGATTCAATTATTTTCGATTCGATTCGATTATTTTCATTTCGATTCGATTATTTTCGATTCGACTCGATTATTGTTGATTTGATTCGATTATTTTGGTTTCAATTTGATTACTTTTGATTCTATCTGATTATTTTCGTTTCGATGTGATTATTTTCGATTCAATTCGATTATTTTCATGTTGTGTGATTATTTTGGTTTCGATTATTTTCGTTTTGATGCGATTTTTTGTTTCGATTCGATTATTTTCGTTTCGATTATGTTTTTATTCAACTCGATTATCTTCATTTCGATTCGATTATTTTCATTTCGATTCGATTTTTTTCGATTCGATTCGATTCCATTCCATTCGGTTTCTATTGATTCGATGAGATTTGATTTTCTTAGATTCGATTCGATTCCTTTTTTTTATTTCGATTTGATTATTTTTGTTTAGATTCTATTCTTTTTATTCCATCCGATTATTTTCGTTTCGATTCGATTATTTTCATGTCGATTCGATTATTTTGGTTGCGACTCGATTATTTTCGTTTCTATTTTATTATTTCGATTCGATTATTTTCATGTCGATTTAATTATTTTGGTTTCAACTCGATTATTTTCGCTTCTACTTGATTTTTTTCATTTCGATTCGATTATTTCCTATTCAATTTGATTATTTTCGATTCGATTTGATTATTTTAGTTTCGATTTGATTATTTTTGATTCGATTCGATTATTTTCATGTGGATTTGATTATTTTGGTTTCAATTCGATTATTTTTGTATCGATTGATTATTTTCGTTTTGATTCGATTATTTTCTATTCGATTCGATTATTTTCATGTCGATTCAATTTGTTTCTTTTGTATTCGAATTTTTTCGATTCGATTCGATTATTTTCTTTTCAATTCGATTTTTCTCGTTTCGATTCATTATTTTTGTTTCGATTCGATTATTTTCTATTCGATTTGATTATTTTCATGTCGATTTAATTCGTTTCTTTTCGATTCGAATTTTTACGTTTCGATTCGATTATTTTCTATCCGATTCGATTATTTTCATGTCGATTCAATTCGTTTCTTTTCAATTCGAATTTTTTCGATTCGATCCGTTTATTTTCTTTTCGATTCGATTATTTTCGTTTCGATTATTTTCATTTCGATTTGACTTTTCTCATCTCGATTCGATTATTTTCATTTCTATTTGATTATTTTCGATTTGATTATTTTTGATTTGATTTTTTTCGCTTCTACATGATTTTTTCGTTTCGATTCATTTATTTTCGTTTCGATTCAATCATTATTGTTTTGATTCATTTATTTTCGTTTCGATTCGATATTTTCGATTCAATTCGAATCGATTTTTTCGATTCGATGCTATTCGATTGGATTTTTTTCTTTTCGATTCGATTATTTTTGTGTTTCAATTTGATTTTTTTTCGTTTCAATTCGATCATTGTCGTTTTGATTATTTATTTTCGTTTCGATTCAATTATTTTAATTTCGATTCGGTTATTTTCGTTTCGATTTGATTATTTTCTATTCAATTAGATTATATTCGTTTCGATTTGATTATTTTTAATTTGATTCGATTTTCGTTTCGATTGATTATTTTCATTTCGATTCGATTATTTTCTATTCGACTTGATTATTTTCGATTCGATCAATTATTTTCATGTGGATTTGAATATTTTGGTTTCGATTCGATTATTTTCATTTCAATTGATTATTTTCGTTTCGATTTGATTATTTTCTATTCGATTTGATTTTTTTGATTCGATTCAATTCGTTTCTTTTCTATTCGAATTTTTTCGATTCAATTTGATTATTTTCAGTTAGATTTGTTTTAGATTCGATTCAATTATTTTTGATTCGATTTGATTTTTCTCATTTCGATTTGATTATTTTCGATTCGATTTGATTTTTTTCGATTCAATTCAATTCGCTTCTTTTTGATTCAATTATTTTCGTTTCTATTTGATTATTTTCGTTTCGATTTGATTATTTTTATTTCGATTAGATTATTTTCGATTCGATTTAATTATTTTCGCTTCTACTTGATTTTTTTCATTTCGATTCGATTATTTTGGTTTCGATTTGATTATTTTCGATTCGATTATTTTCATATCGATTTGATTATTTTGGTTTCGATTCCATTATTTCCGATTCGATTTGATTATTTTCGATTCGATTTGATTATTTTCGATTCGATTCGGTTATTTTCATTTCCATTTAATTATTTTGGTTTCGATTAGATTATTTTCGCTTCTACTTGATTTTTTTCATTTCAATTCGATTATTTTCTATTCGATTTGATTTTTTTCGATTCGATTCAATTCGTTTCTTTTCGATTCGAATTTTTTGATTCGATTCGTTTATTTTCGTTTTGATGTGATTATTTTCGATTCGATTCGATTATTTTCATTTTGATTGATTATTTTGGTTTCGATTCGATTATTTTCGTTTTGATGCGATTTTTTTCGTTTCGATTCGCTTATTTTCGTTTCGATTATGTTTTTATTCGATTCGGTTATCTTCGTTTTGATTCGATTATTTTCGTTTCGATTCAATTCCATTCCATTCGATATTTATCGATTCGATGCGATTTGATTTTCTTCAATTCGATTCGATTCCATTCCATTTTTTTCATTTCGATTTGATTATTTTTCTTTTGATTGTATTCTTTTTATTCCATTCGATTATTTTCGTTTTGATTCGATTTTCATTTCGATTGGATTATTTTTGTTTCAACTCAATTATTTTCGTTTCAACTCGATTGTTTTTGATTCGATTCGATTATTTTCGTTTCAATTCGAATTTTTAAATCGATTCGTTTATTTTCACTTCGATTTGATTATTTACGTTTCGATTCAATTATTTTCGATTCGATTCGATTATCTTCATTTCGATTCGATTATTTTCGTTTCGATTCGATTTTTTTCGATTCGATTTGATTCCATTCCATTCGATTTCTATCGATTCGATGTGATTTGATTTTCTTAGATTCGATTCGATTCGATTCCATTTTTTTCATTTCAATTTGATTATTTTTGTTTAGATTCTATTCTTTTTATTCCATTCGATTATTTTCATTTCGATTCGATTATTTTCATGTCGATTCGATTATTTTGGTTGCGACTCGATAATTTTCATTTCGATTCGGTTATTATCGATTTGATTCGATTATTTTCGTTTCTATTTTATTATTTCGATTCGATTATTTTCATGTCGATTTAATTATTTTGGTTTCAACTCGATTATTTTCGCTTCTACTTGATTTTTTTCATTTCGATTCGATTATTTCCTATTCAATTTGGTTATTTTCGATTCGATTCGATTATTTTAGTTTCGATTTGATTATTTTCGATTCGATTCGATTATTTTCATGTGGATTTGATTATTTTGGTTTCGATTCGATTATTTTTGTATCGATTGATTATCTTCATTTCGATTTGATTATTTTCTATTCGATTCGATTATTTTCATGTCGATTCAATTCGTTTCTTTTCTCTTCGAGTTTTTTCGATTCGATTTGATTATTTTCAGTTAGATTTGTTTATTTTAGATTCGATTCATTTATTTTCGTTTCGATTCAATCATTATTGTTTTGATTCATTTATTTTCGTTTCGATTCGATATTTTCGATTCAATTCGAATCGATTTTTTCGATTCGATGCTATTCGATTGGATTTTTTTCTTTTCGATTCGATTATTTTTGTGTTTCAATTAGATTTTTTTTTCGTTTCAATTCGATCATTGTCGTTTTGATTATTTATTTTCGTTTCGATTCAATTATTTTAATTTCGATTCGGTTATTTTCGTTTCGATTTGATTATTTTCTATTCAAATAGATTATATTCGTTTCGATTTGATTATTTTTAATTTGATTCGATTTTCATTTCGATTGGATTATTTTTGTTTCAACTCAATTATTTTCGTTTCAACTCGATTGTTTTTGATTCGATTCGATTATTTTCGTTTCAATTCGAATTTTTAAATCGATTCGTTTATTTTCACTTCGATTTGATTATTTACATTTCGATTCAATTATTTTCGA
This sequence comes from Vulpes vulpes, assembly GCF_048418805.1. NCBI lineage: Eukaryota > Metazoa > Chordata > Mammalia > Carnivora > Canidae > Vulpes > Vulpes vulpes. The sequence continues at coordinate 423,701 of NW_027325672.1, forward strand.
TTCGATTCGATTATTTTCATTTCGATTCGATTATTTTCGATTCGACTCGATTATTGTTGATTTGATTCGATTATTTTGGTTTCAATTTGATTACTTTTGATTCTATCTGATTATTTTCGTTTCGATGTGATTATTTTCGATTCAATTCGATTATTTTCATGTTGTGTGATTATTTTGGTTTCGATTATTTTCGTTTTGATGCGATTTTTTGTTTCGATTCGATTATTTTCGTTTCGATTATGTTTTTATTCAACTCGATTATCTTCATTTCGATTCGATTATTTTCATTTCGATTCGATTTTTTTCGATTCGATTCGATTCCATTCCATTCGGTTTCTATTGATTCGATGAGATTTTGATTTTCTTAGATTCGATTCGATTCCTTTTTTTTATTTCGATTTGATTATTTTTGTTTAGATTCTATTCTTTTTATTCCATCCGATTATTTTCGTTTCGATTCGATTATTTTCATGTCGATTCGATTATTTTGGTTGCGACTCGATTATTTTCGTTTCTATTTTATTATTTCGATTCGATTATTTTCATGTCGATTTAATTATTTTGGTTTCAACTCGATTATTTTCGCTTCTACTTGATTTTTTTCATTTCGATTCGATTATTTCCTATTCAATTTGATTATTTTCGATTCGATTTGATTATTTTAGTTTCGATTTGATTATTTTTGATTCGATTCGATTATTTTCATGTGGATTTGATTATTTTGGTTTCAATTCGATTATTTTTGTATCGATTGATTATTTTCGTTTTGATTCGATTATTTTCTATTCGATTCGATTATTTTCATGTCGATTCAATTTGTTTCTTTTGTATTCGAATTTTTTCGATTCGATTCGATTATTTTCTTTTCAATTCGATTTTTCTCGTTTCGATTCATTATTTTTGTTTCGATTCGATTATTTTCTATTCGATTTGATTATTTTCATGTCGATTTAATTCGTTTCTTTTCGATTCGAATTTTTACGTTTCGATTCGATTATTTTCTATCCGATTCGATTATTTTCATGTCGATTCAATTCGTTTCTTTTCAATTCGAATTTTTTCGATTCGATCCGTTTATTTTCTTTTCGATTCGATTATTTTCGTTTCGATTCGATTATTTTCATTTCGATTTGACTTTTCTCATCTCGATTCAATTATTTTCATTTCTATTTGATTATTTTCGATTTGATTATTTTTGATTTGATTTTTTTCGCTTCTACATGATTTTTTCGTTTCGATTCATTTATTTTCGTTTCGATTCAATCATTATTGTTTTGATTCATTTATTTTCGTTTCGATTCGATATTTTCGATTCAATTCGAATCGGTTTTTTCGATTCGATGCTATTCGATTGGATTTTTTTCTTTTCGATTCGATTATTTTTGTGTTTCAATTTGATTTTTTTTCGTTTCAATTCGATCATTGTCGTTTTGGTTATTTATTTTCGTTTCGATTCAATTATTTTAATTTCGATTCGGTTATTTTCGTTTCGATTTGATTATTTTCTATTCAATTAGATTATATTCGTTTCGATTTGATTATTTTTAATTTGATTCGATTTTCGTTTCGATTGATTATTTTCATTTCGATTCGATTATTTTCTATTCGACTTGATTATTTTCGATTCGATCAATTATTTTCATGTGGATTTGAATATTTTGGTTTCGATTCGATTATTTTCATTTCAATTGATTATTTTCGTTTCGATTTGATTATTTTCTATTCGATTTGATTTTTTTCGATTCGATTCAATTCTTTTCTATTCGAATTTTTTCGATTCAATTTGATTATTTTCAGTTAGATTTGTTTTAGATTCGATTCAATTATTTTTGATTCGATTTGATTTTTCTCATTTCGATTTGATTATTTTCGATTCGATTTGATTTTTTTCGATTCAATTCAATTCGCTTCTTTTTGATTCAATTATTTTCGTTTCGATTTGATTATTTTTATTTCGATTAGATTATTTTCGATTCGATTTAATTATTTTCGCTTCTACTTGATTTTTTTCATTTCGATTCGATTATTTTGGTTTCGATTTGATTATTTTCGATTCGATTATTTTCATATCGATTTGATTATTTTGGTTTCGATTCCATTATTTCCGATTCGATTTGATTATTTTCGATTCGATTTGATTATTTTCGATTCGATTCGGTTATTTTCATTTCCATTTAATTATTTTGGTTTCGATTAGATTATTTTCGCTTCTACTTGATTTTTTTCATTTCAATTCGATTATTTTCTATTCGATTTGATTTTTTTCGATTCGATTCAATTCGTTTCTTTTCGATTCGAATTTTTTGATTCGATTCGTTTATTTTCGTTTTGATGTGATTATTTTCGATTCGATTCGATTATTTTCATTTTGATTGATTATTTTGGTTTCGATTCGATTATTTTCGTTTTGATGCGATTTTTTTCGTTTCGATTCGCTTATTTTCGTTTCGATTATGTTTTTATTCGATTCGATTATCTTCGTTTTGATTCGATTATTTTCGTTTCGATTCAATTCCATTCCATTCGATATTTATCGATTCGATGCGATTTGATTTTCTTCAATTCGATTCGATTCCATTCCATTTTTTTCATTTCGATTTGATTATTTTTCTTTTGACTGTATTCTTTTTATTCCATTCGATTATTTTCGTTTTGATTCGATTTTCATTTCGATTGGATTATTTTTGTTTCAACTCAATTATTTTCGTTTCAACTCGATTGTTTTTGATTCGATTCGATTATTTTCGTTTCAATTCGAATTTTTAAATCGATTCGTTTATTTTCACTTCGATTTGATTATTTACGTTTCGATTCAATTATTTTCGATTCGATTCGATTATCTTCATTTCGATTCAATTATTTTCGTTTCGATTCGATTTTTTTCGATTCGATTTGATTCCATTCCATTCGATTTCTATCGATTCGATGTGATTTGATTTTCTTAGATTCGATTCGATTCGATTCCATTTTTTTATTTCGATTTGATTATTTTTGTTTAGATTCTATTCTTTTTATTCCATTCGATTATTTTCATTTCGATTCGATTATTTTCATGTCGATTCGATTATTTTGGTTGCGACTCGATAATTTTCATTTCGATTCGGTTATTATCGATTTGATTCGATTATTTTCGTTTCTATTTTATTATTTCGATTCGATTATTTTCATGTCGATTTAATTATTTTGGTTTCAACTCGATTATTTTCGCTTCTACTTGATTTTTTTCATTTCGATTCGATTATTTCCTATTCAATTTGGTTATTTTCGATTCGATTCGATTATTTTAGTTTCGATTTGATTATTTTCGATTCGATTCGATTATTTTCATGTGGATTTGATTATTTTGGTTTCGATTCGATTATTTTTGTATCGATTGATTATCTTCATTTCGATTTGATTATTTTCTATTCGATTCGATTATTTTCATGTCGATTCAATTCGTTTCTTTTCTATTCGAGTTTTTTCGATTCGATTTGATTATTTTCAGTTAGATTTGTTTATTTTAGATTCGATTCATTTATTTTCGTTTCGATTCAATCATTATTGTTTTGATTCATTTATTTTCGTTTCGATTCGATATTTTCGATTCAATTCGAATCGATTTTTTCGATTCGATGCTATTCGATTGGATTTTTTTCTTTTCGATTCGATTATTTTTGTGTTTCAATTAGATTTTTTTTTCGTTTCAATTCGATCATTGTCGTTTTGATTATTTATTTTCGTTTCGATTCAATTATTTTAATTTCGATTCGGTTATTTTCGTTTCGATTTGATTATTTTCTATTCAAATAGATTATATTCGTTTCGATTTGATTATTTTTAATTTGATTCGATTTTCATTTCGATTGGATTATTTTTGTTTCAACTCAATTATTTTCGTTTCAACTCGATTGTTTTTGATTCGATTCGATTATTTTCGTTTCAATTCGAATTTTTAAATCGATTCGTTTATTTTCACTTCGATTTGATTATTTACATTTCGATTCAATTATTTTCGATTCGATTCGATTATTTTCATTTCGATTCGATTATTTTCGATTCGACTCGATTATTGTTGATTTGATTCGATTATTTTGGTTTCAATTTGATTACTTTTGATTCTATCTGATTATTTTCGTTTCGATGTGATTATTTTCGATTCAATTCGATTATTTTCATGTTGTGTGATTATTTTGGTTTCGATTATTTTCGTTTTGATGCGATTTTTTGTTTCGATTCGATTATTTTCGTTTCGATTATGTTTTTATTCAACTCGATTATCTTCATTTCGATTCGATTATTTTCATTTCGATTCGATTTTTTTCGATTCGATTCGATTCCATTCCATTCGGTTTCTATTGATTCGATGAGATTTTGATTTTCTTAGATTCGATTCGATTCCTTTTTTTTATTTCGATTTGATTATTTTTGTTTAGATTCTATTCTTTTTATTCCATCCGATTATTTTCGTTTCGATTCGATTATTTTCATGTCGATTCGATTATTTTGGTTGCGACTCGATTATTTTCGTTTCTATTTTATTATTTCGATTCGATTATTTTCATGTCGATTTAATTATTTTGGTTTCAACTCGATTATTTTCGCTTCTACTTGATTTTTTTCATTTCGATTCGATTATTTCCTATTCAATTTGATTATTTTCGATTCGATTTGATTATTTTAGTTTCGATTTGATTATTTTTGATTCGATTCGATTATTTTCATGTGGATTTGATTATTTTGGTTTCAATTCGATTATTTTTGTATCGATTGATTATTTTCGTTTTGATTCGATTATTTTCTATTCGATTCGATTATTTTCATGTCGATTCAATTTGTTTCTTTTGTATTCGAATTTTTTCGATTCGATTCGATTATTTTCTTTTCAATTCGATTTTTCTCGTTTCGATTCATTATTTTTGTTTCGATTCGATTATTTTCTATTCGATTTGATTATTTTCATGTCGATTTAATTCGTTTCTTTTCGATTCGAATTTTTACGTTTCGATTCGATTATTTTCTATCCGATTCGATTATTTTCATGTCGATTCAATTCGTTTCTTTTCAATTCGAATTTTTTCGATTCGATCCGTTTATTTTCTTTTCGATTCGATTATTTTCGTTTCGATTCGATTATTTTCATTTCGATTTGACTTTTCTCATCTCGATTCAATTATTTTCATTTCTATTTGATTATTTTCGATTTGATTATTTTTGATTTGATTTTTTTCGCTTCTACATGATTTTTTCGTTTCGATTCATTTATTTTCGTTTCGATTCAATCATTATTGTTTTGATTCATTTATTTTCGTTTCGATTCGATATTTTCGATTCAATTCGAATCGGTTTTTTCGATTCGATGCTATTCGATTGGATTTTTTTCTTTTCGATTCGATTATTTTTGTGTTTCAATTTGATTTTTTTTCGTTTCAATTCGATCATTGTCGTTTTGGTTATTTATTTTCGTTTCGATTCAATTATTTTAATTTCGATTCGGTTATTTTCGTTTCGATTTGATTATTTTCTATTCAATTAGATTATATTCGTTTCGATTTGATTATTTTTAATTTGATTCGATTTTCGTTTCGATTGATTATTTTCATTTCGATTCGATTATTTTCTATTCGACTTGATTATTTTCGATTCGATCAATTATTTTCATGTGGATTTGAATATTTTGGTTTCGATTCGATTATTTTCATTTCAATTGATTATTTTCGTTTCGATTTGATTATTTTCTATTCGATTTGATTTTTTTCGATTCGATTCAATTCTTTTCTATTCGAATTTTTTCGATTCAATTTGATTATTTTCAGTTAGATTTGTTTTAGATTCGATTCAATTATTTTTGATTCGATTTGATTTTTCTCATTTCGATTTGATTATTTTCGATTCGATTTGATTTTTTTCGATTCAATTCAATTCGCTTCTTTTTGATTCAATTATTTTCGTTTCGATTTGATTATTTTTATTTCGATTAGATTATTTTCGATTCGATTTAATTATTTTCGCTTCTACTTGATTTTTTTCATTTCGATTCGATTATTTTGGTTTCGATTTGATTATTTTCGATTCGATTATTTTCATATCGATTTGATTATTTTGGTTTCGATTCCATTATTTCCGATTCGATTTGATTATTTTCGATTCGATTTGATTATTTTCGATTCGATTCGGTTATTTTCATTTCCATTTAATTATTTTGGTTTCGATTAGATTATTTTCGCTTCTACTTGATTTTTTTCATTTCAATTCGATTATTTTCTATTCGATTTGATTTTTTTCGATTCGATTCAATTCGTTTCTTTTCGATTCGAATTTTTTGATTCGATTCGTTTATTTTCGTTTTGATGTGATTATTTTCGATTCGATTCGATTATTTTCATTTTGATTGATTATTTTGGTTTCGATTCGATTATTTTCGTTTTGATGCGATTTTTTTCGTTTCGATTCGCTTATTTTCGTTTCGATTATGTTTTTATTCGATTCGATTATCTTCGTTTTGATTCGATTATTTTCGTTTCGATTCAATTCCATTCCATTCGATATTTATCGATTCGATGCGATTTGATTTTCTTCAATTCGATTCGATTCCATTCCATTTTTTTCATTTCGATTTGATTATTTTTCTTTTGACTGTATTCTTTTTATTCCATTCGATTATTTTCGTTTTGATTCGATTTTCATTTCGATTGGATTATTTTTGTTTCAACTCAATTATTTTCGTTTCAACTCGATTGTTTTTGATTCGATTCGATTATTTTCGTTTCAATTCGAATTTTTAAATCGATTCGTTTATTTTCACTTCGATTTGATTATTTACGTTTCGATTCAATTATTTTCGATTCGATTCGATTATCTTCATTTCGATTCGATTATTTTCGTTTCGATTCGATTTTTTTCGATTCGATTTGATTCCATTCCATTCGATTTCTATCGATTCGATGTGATTTGATTTTCTTAGATTCGATTCGATTCGATTCCATTTTTTTATTTCGATTTGATTATTTTTGTTTAGATTCTATTCTTTTTATTCCATTCGATTATTTTCATTTCGATTCGATTATTTTCATGTCGATTCGATTATTTTGGTTGCGACTCGATAATTTTCATTTCGATTCGGTTATTATCGATTTGATTCGATTATTTTCGTTTCTATTTTATTATTTCGATTCGATTATTTTCATGTCGATTTAATTATTTTGGTTTCAACTCGATTATTTTCGCTTCTACTTGATTTTTTTCATTTCGATTCGATTATTTCCTATTCAATTTGATTATTTTCGATTCGATTCGATTATTTTAGTTTCGATTCGATTATTTTCGATTCGATTCGATTATTTTCATGTGGATTTGATTATTTTGGTTTCGATTCGATTATTTTTGTATCGATTGATTATCTTCGTTTCGATTTGATTATTTTCTATTCGATTCGATTATTTTCATGTCGATTCAATTCGTTTCTTTTCTATTCGAATTTTTTCGATTCGATTTGATTATTTTCAGTTAGATTTGTTTATTTTAGATTCGATTCAATTATTTTTGATTCGATTCGATTTTTCTCATTTCGATTTGATTATTTTCAATTCGATTTGATTTTTGTCGATTCAATTCAATTTGTTTCTTTTCGATTCGATTATTTTCATTTCTATTTGATTATTTTCGTTTCAATTCGATTATTTTCTATTCGATTCGATTATTTTCATGTCGATTCAATTCGTTTCTTTTCAATTCGAATTTTTTCGATTCGATCCGATTATTTTCTTTTCGATTCGATTTTTCTCGTTTTGATTCATTATTTTTGTTTTGATTCGATTATTTTCTATTCGATTTGATTTTTTTCATGTCGATTTGATTATTTTGTTTTCGATTTGATTTTCATTTCGATTGATTATTTTCGTTTCGATTTCATCATTTTCTATTCTATTCGATTATTTTAGTTACTATTTGATTACTTTCGATTCGATTCCATTATTTTCATGTCGATTTGATTATTTTGGTTTCGTTTCTATTATTTTCGTTTCGATTGATTATTTTCGATTCGATTTGATTATTTTTGATTCAATTTGATTATTTTTGTTTCGATTTGATTATTTTTGATTCGATTTGATTTTTTTCATGTCAATTTGATTTTAGTTTCGATTTGATTATTTTCAATTCGATTTGATTTTTTTCATGTCGATATGATTTTAGTTTCGATTTGATTATTTTCGATTCGATTTGATTTTTTTCATGTGGATTTGATTATTTTGGCTTCGATTTGATTTTCATTTCGATTGATTATTTTCGTTTCGATTATGTTTTTATTCGATTCGATTATCTTCGTTTTGATTCGATTATTTTCGTTTCGATTCAATTCCATTCCATTCGATATTTATCGATTCGATGCGATTTGATTTTCTTCAATTCGATTCGATTCCATTCCATTTTTTTTCATTTCGATTTGATTATTTTTCTTTTGACTGTATTCTTTTTATTCCATTCGATTATTTTCGTTTTGATTCGATTTTCATTTCGATTGGATTATTTTTGTTTCAACTCAATTATTTTCGTTTCAACTCGATTGTTTTTGATTCGATTCGATTATTTTCGTTTCAATTCGAATTTTTAAATCGATTCGTTTATTTTCACTTCGATTTGATTATTTACATTTCGATTCAATTATTTTCGATTCGATTCGATTATTTTCATTTCGATTCGATTATTTTCGATTCGACTCGATTATTGTTGATTTGATTCGATTATTTTGGTTTCAATTTGATTACTTTTGATTCTATCTGATTATTTTCGTTTCGATGTGATTATTTTCGATTCAATTCGATTATTTTCATGTTGTGTGATTATTTTGGTTTCGATTATTTTCGTTTTGATGCGATTTTTTGTTTCGATTCGATTATTTTCGTTTCGATTATGTTTTTATTCAACTCGATTATCTTCATTTCGATTCGATTATTTTCATTTCGATTCGATTTTTTTCGATTCGATTCGATTCCATTCCATTCGGTTTCTATTGATTCGATGAGATTTGATTTTCTTAGATTCGATTCGATTCCTTTTTTTTATTTCGATTTGATTATTTTTGTTTAGATTCTATTCTTTTTATTCCATCCGATTATTTTCGTTTCGATTCGATTATTTTCATGTCGATTCGATTATTTTGGTTGCGACTCGATTATTTTCGTTTCTATTTTATTATTTCGATTCGATTATTTTCATGTCGATTTAATTATTTTGGTTTCAACTCGATTATTTTCGCTTCTACTTGATTTTTTTCATTTCGATTCGATTATTTCCTATTCAATTTGATTATTTTCGATTCGATTTGATTATTTTAGTTTCGATTTGATTATTTTTGATTCGATTCGATTATTTTCATGTGGATTTGATTATTTTGGTTTCAATTCGATTATTTTTGTATCGATTGATTATTTTCGTTTTGATTCGATTATTTTCTATTCGATTCGATTATTTTCATGTCGATTCAATTTGTTTCTTTTGTATTCGAATTTTTTCGATTCGATTCGATTATTTTCTTTTCAATTCGATTTTTCTCGTTTCGATTCATTATTTTTGTTTCGATTCGATTATTTTCTATTCGATTTGATTATTTTCATGTCGATTTAATTCGTTTCTTTTCGATTCGAATTTTTACGTTTCGATTCGATTATTTTCTATCCGATTCGATTATTTTCATGTCGATTCAATTCGTTTCTTTTCAATTCGAATTTTTTCGATTCGATCCGTTTATTTTCTTTTCGATTCGATTATTTTCGTTTCGATTATTTTCATTTCGATTTGACTTTTCTCATCTCGATTCGATTATTTTCATTTCTATTTGATTATTTTCGATTTGATTATTTTTGATTTGATTTTTTTCGCTTCTACATGATTTTTTCGTTTCGATTCATTTATTTTCGTTTCGATTCAATCATTATTGTTTTGATTCATTTATTTTCGTTTCGATTCGATATTTTCGATTCAATTCGAATCGATTTTTTCGATTCGATGCTATTCGATTGGATTTTTTTCTTTTCGATTCGATTATTTTTGTGTTTCAATTTGATTTTTTTTCGTTTCAATTCGATCATTGTCGTTTTGATTATTTATTTTCGTTTCGATTCAATTATTTTAATTTCGATTCGGTTATTTTCGTTTCGATTTGATTATTTTCTATTCAATTAGATTATATTCGTTTCGATTTGATTATTTTTAATTTGATTCGATTTTCGTTTCGATTGATTATTTTCATTTCGATTCGATTATTTTCTATTCGACTTGATTATTTTCGATTCGATCAATTATTTTCATGTGGATTTGAATATTTTGGTTTCGATTCGATTATTTTCATTTCAATTGATTATTTTCGTTTCGATTTGATTATTTTCTATTCGATTTGATTTTTTTGATTCGATTCAATTCGTTTCTTTTCTATTCGAATTTTTTCGATTCAATTTGATTATTTTCAGTTAGATTTGTTTTAGATTCGATTCAATTATTTTTGATTCGATTTGATTTTTCTCATTTCGATTTGATTATTTTCGATTCGATTTGATTTTTTTCGATTCAATTCAATTCGCTTCTTTTTGATTCAATTATTTTCGTTTCTATTTGATTATTTTCGTTTCGATTTGATTATTTTTATTTCGATTAGATTATTTTCGATTCGATTTAATTATTTTCGCTTCTACTTGATTTTTTTCATTTCGATTCGATTATTTTGGTTTCGATTTGATTATTTTCGATTCGATTATTTTCATATCGATTTGATTATTTTGGTTTCGATTCCATTATTTCCGATTCGATTTGATTATTTTCGATTCGATTTGATTATTTTCGATTCGATTCGGTTATTTTCATTTCCATTTAATTATTTTGGTTTCGATTAGATTATTTTCGCTTCTACTTGATTTTTTTCATTTCAATTCGATTATTTTCTATTCGATTTGATTTTTTTCGATTCGATTCAATTCGTTTCTTTTCGATTCGAATTTTTTGATTCGATTCGTTTATTTTCGTTTTGATGTGATTATTTTCGATTCGATTCGATTATTTTCATTTTGATTGATTATTTTGGTTTCGATTCGATTATTTTCGTTTTGATGCGATTTTTTTCGTTTCGATTCGCTTATTTTCGTTTCGATTATGTTTTTATTCGATTCGATTATCTTCGTTTTGATTCGATTATTTTCGTTTCGATTCAATTCCATTCCATTCGATATTTATCGATTCGATGCGATTTGATTTTCTTCAATTCGATTCGATTCCATTCCATTTTTTTCATTTCGATTTGATTATTTTTCTTTTGATTGTATTCTTTTTATTCCATTCGATTATTTTCGTTTTGATTCGATTTTCATTTCGATTGGATTATTTTTGTTTCAACTCAATTATTTTCGTTTCAACTCGATTGTATTTGATTCGATTCGATTATTTTCGTTTCAATTCGAATTTTTAAATCGATTCGTTTATTTTCACTTCGATTTGATTATTTACGTTTCGATTCAATTATTTTCGATTCGATTCGATTATCTTCATTTCGATTCGATTATTTTCGTTTCGATTCGATTTTTTTCGATTCGATTTGATTCCATTCCATTCGATTTCTATCGATTCGATGTGATTTGATTTTCTTAGATTCGATTCGATTCGATTCCATTTTTTTCATTTCGATTTGATTATTTTTGTTTAGATTCTATTCTTTTTATTCCATTCGATTATTTTCATTTTGATTCGATTATTTTCATGTCGATTCGATTATTTTGGTTGCGACTCGATAATTTTCATTTCGATTCGGTTATTATCGATTTGATTCGATTATTTTCGTTTCTATTTTATTATTTCGATTCGATTATTTTCATGTCGATTTAATTATTTTGGTTTCAACTCGATTATTTTCGCTTCTACTTGATTTTTTTCATTTCGATTCGATTATTTCCTATTCAATTTGGTTATTTTCGATTCGATTCGATTATTTTAGTTTCGATTTGATTATTTTCGATTCGATTCGATTATTTTCATGTGGATTTGATTATTTTGGTTTCGATTCGATTATTTTTGTATCGATTGATTATCTTCATTTCGATTTGATTATTTTCTATTCGATTCGATTATTTTCATGTCGATTCAATTCGTTTCTTTTCTATTCGAATTTTTTCGATTCGATTTGATTATTTTCAGTTGGATTTGTTTATTTTAGATTCGATTCAATTATTTTTGATTCGATTCGATTTTTCTCATTTCGATTTGATAATTTTCAATTCGATTTGATTTTTTTCGATTCAATTCAATTTGTTTCTTTTCGATTCGATTATTTTCATTTCTATTTGATTATTTTCATTTCAATTCGATTATTTTCTATTCGATTCGATTATTTTTATGTCGATTCAATTCGTTTCTTTTCAATTCGAATTTTTTCGATTCGATCCGATTATTTTCTTTTCGATTCGATTTTTCTCGTTTTGATTCATTATTTTTGTTTTGATTCATTTTCTATTCGATTTGATTTTTTTCATGTCGATTTGATTATTTTGTTTTCGATTTGATTTTCATTTCGATTGATTATTTTCGTTTCGATTTCATCATTTTCTATTCTATTCGATTATTTTAGTTACTATTTGATTACTTTCGATTCGATTCCATTATTTTCATGTCGATTTGATTATTTTGGTTTCGTTTCTATTATTTTCGTTTCGATTGATTATTTTCGATTCGATTTGATTATTTTTGATTCAATTTGATTATTTTTGTTTCGATTTGATTATTTTTGATTCGATTTGATTTTTTTCATGTCAATTTGATTTTAGTTTCGATTTGATTATTTTCAATTCGATTTGATTTTTTTCATGTCGATATGATTTTAGTTTCGATTTGATTATTTTCGATTCGATTTGATTTTTTTCATGTGGATTTGATTATTTTGGCTTCGATTTGATTTTCATTTCGATTGATTATTTTCGTTTCGATTATGTTTTTATTCGATTCGATTATCTTCGTTTTGATTCGATTATTTTCGTTTCGATTCAATTCCATTCCATTCGATATTTATCGATTCGATGCGATTTGATTTTCTTCAATTCGATTCGATTCCATTCCATTTTTTTCATTTCGATTTGATTATTTTTCTTTTGACTGTATTCTTTTTATTCCATTCGATTATTTTCGTTTTGATTCGATTTTCATTTCGATTGGATTATTTTTGTTTCAACTCAATTATTTTCGTTTCAACTCGATTGTTTTTGATTCGATTCGATTATTTTCGTTTCAATTCGAATTTTTAAATCGATTCGTTTATTTTCACTTCGATTTGATTATTTACGTTTCGATTCAATTATTTTCGATTCGATTCGATTATCTTCATTTCGATTCGATTATTTTCGTTTCGATTCGATTTTTTTCGATTCGATTTGATTCCATTCCATTCGATTTCTATCGATTCGATGTGATTTGATTTTCTTAGATTCGATTCGATTCGATTCCATTTTTTTCATTTCGATTTGATTATTTTTGTTTAGATTCTATTCTTTTTATTCCATTCGATTATTTTCATTTCGATTCGATTATTTTCATGTCGATTCGATTATTTTGGTTGCGACTCGATAATTTTCATTTCGATTCGGTTATTATCGATTTGATTCGATTATTTTCGTTTCTATTTTATTATTTCGATTCGATTATTTTCATGTCGATTTAATTATTTTGGTTTCAACTCGATTATTTTCGCTTCTACTTGATTTTTTTCATTTCGATTCGATTATTTCCTATTCAATTTGATTATTTTCGATTCGATTCGATTATTTTAGTTTCGATTCGATTATTTTCGATTCGATTCGATTATTTTCATGTGGATTTGATTATTTTGGTTTCGATTCGATTATTTTTGTATCGATTGATTATCTTCGTTTCGATTTGATTATTTTCTATTCGATTCGATTATTTTCATGTCGATTCAATTCGTTTCTTTTCTATTCGAATTTTTTCGATTCGATTTGATTATTTTCAGTTAGATTTGTTTATTTTAGATTCGATTCAATTATTTTTGATTCGATTCGATTTTTCTCATTTCGATTTGATTATTTTCAATTCGATTTGATTTTTGTCGATTCAATTCAATTTGTTTCTTTTCGATTCGATTATTTTCATTTCTATTTGATTATTTTCGTTTCTATTCGATTATTTTCTATTCGATTCGATTATTTTCATGTCGATTCAATTCGTTTCTTTTCAATTCGAATTTTTTCGATTCGATCCGATTATTTTCTTTTCGATTCGATTTTTCTCGTTTTGATTCATTATTTTTGTTTTGATTCGATTATTTTCTATTCGATTTGATTTTTTTCATGTCGATTTGATTATTTTGTTTTCGATTTGATTTTCATTTCGATTGATTATTTTCATTTCGATTTCATCATTTTCTATTCTATTCGATTATTTTAGTTACTATTTGATTACTTTCGATTCGATTCCATTATTTTCATGTCGATTTGATTATTTTGGTTTCGTTTCTATTATTTTCGTTTTGATTGATTATTTTCGATTCGATTTGATTATTTTTGATTCAATTTGATTATTTTTGTTTCGATTTGATTATTTTTGATTCGATTTGATTTTTTTCATGTCAATTTGATTTTAGTTTCGATTTGATTATTTTCAATTCGATTTGATTTTTTTCATGTCGATATGATTTTAGTTTCGATTTGATTATTTTCGATTCGATTTGATTTTTTTCATGTGGATTTGATTATTTTGGCTTCGATTTGATTTTCATTTCGATTGATTATTTTCGTTTCGATTATGTTTTTATTCGATTCGATTATCTTCGTTTTGATTCGATTATTTTCGTTTCGATTCAATTCCATTCCATTCGATATTTATCGATTCGATGCGATTTGATTTTCTTCAATTCGATTCGATTCCATTCCATTTTTTTCATTTCGATTTGATTATTTTTCTTTTGACTGTATTCTTTTTATTCCATTCGATTATTTTCGTTTTGATTCGATTTTCATTTCGATTGGATTATTTTTGTTTCAACTCAATTATTTTCGTTTCAACTCGATTGTTTTTGATTCGATTCGATTATTTTCGTTTCAATTCGAATTTTTAAATCGATTCGTTTATTTTCACTTCGATTTGATTATTTACGTTTCGATTCAATTATTTTCGATTCGATTCGATTATCTTCATTTCGATTCGATTATTTTCGTTTCGATTCGATTTTTTTCGATTCGATTTGATTCCATTCCATTCGATTTCTATCGATTCGATGTGATTTGATTTTCTTAGATTCGATTCGATTCGATTCCATTTTTTTCATTTCGATTTGATTATTTTTGTTTAGATTCTATTCTTTTTATTCCATTCGATTATTTTCATTTCGATTCGATTATTTTCATGTCGATTCGATTATTTTGGTTGCGACTCGATAATTTTCATTTCGATTCGGTTATTATCGATTTGATTCGATTATTTTCGTTTCTATTTTATTATTTCGATTCGATTATTTTCATGTCGATTTAATTATTTTGGTTTCAACTCGATTATTTTCGCTTCTACTTGATTTTTTTCATTTCGATTCGATTATTTCCTATTCAATTTGATTATTTTCGATTCGATTCGATTATTTTAGTTTCGATTCGATTATTTTCGATTCGATTCGATTATTTTCATGTGGATTTGATTATTTTGGTTTCGATTCGATTATTTTTGTATCGATTGATTATCTTCGTTTCGATTTGATTATTTTCTATTCGATTCGATTATTTTCATGTCGATTCAATTCGTTTCTTTTCTATTCGAATTTTTTCGATTCGATTTGATTATTTTCAGTTAGATTTGTTTATTTTAGATTCGATTCAATTATTTTTGATTCGATTCGATTTTTCTCATTTCGATTTGATTATTTTCAATTCGATTTGATTTTTGTCGATTCAATTCAATTTGTTTCTTTTCGATTCGATTATTTTCATTTCTATTTGATTATTTTCGTTTCAATTCGATTATTTTCTATTCGATTCGATTATTTTCATGTCGATTCAATTCGTTTCTTTTCAATTCGAATTTTTTCGATTCGATCCGATTATTTTCTTTTCGATTCGATTTTTCTCGTTTTGATTCATTATTTTTGTTTTGATTCGATTATTTTCTATTCGATTTGATTTTTTTCATGTCGATTTGATTATTTTGTTTTCGATTTGATTTTCATTTCGATTGATTATTTTCGTTTCGATTTCATCATTTTCTATTCTATTCGATTATTTTAGTTACTATTTGATTACTTTCGATTCGATTCCATTATTTTCATGTCGATTTGATTATTTTGGTTTCGTTTCTATTATTTTCGTTTCGATTGATTATTTTCGATTCGATTTGATTATTTTTGATTCAATTTGATTATTTTTGTTTCGATTTGATTATTTTTGATTCGATTTGATTTTTTTCATGTCAATTTGATTTTAGTTTCGATTTGATTATTTTCAATTCGATTTGATTTTTTTCATGTCGATATGATTTTAGTTTCGATTTGATTATTTTCGATTCGATTTGATTTTTTTCATGTGGATTTGATTATTTTGGCTTCGATTTGATTTTCATTTCGATTGATTATTTTCGTTTCGATTATGTTTTTATTCGATTCGATTATCTTCGTTTTGATTCGATTATTTTCGTTTCGATTCAATTCCATTCCATTCGATATTTATCAATTCGATGCGATTTGATTTTCTTCAATTCGATTCGATTCGATTCCATTTTTTTTCATTTCGATTTGATTATTTTTCTTTTGACTGTATTCTTTTTATTCCATTCGATTATTTTCGTTTTGATTCGATTTTCATTTCGATTGGATTATTTTTGTTTCAACTCAATTATTTTCGTTTCAACTCGATTGTTTTTGATTCGATTCGATTATTTTCGTTTCAATTCGAATTTTTAAATCGATTCGTTTATTTTCACTTCGATTTGATTATTTACATTTCGATTCAATTATTTTCGATTCGATTCGATTATTTTCATTTCGATTCGATTATTTTCGATTCGACTCGATTATTGTTGATTTGATTCGATTATTTTGGTTTCAATTTGATTACTTTTGATTCTATCTGATTATTTTCGTTTCGATGTGATTATTTTCGATTCAATTCGATTATTTTCATGTTGTGTGATTATTTTGGTTTCGATTATTTTCGTTTTGATGCGATTTTTTGTTTCGATTCGATTATTTTCGTTTCGATTATGTTTTTATTCAACTCGATTATCTTCATTTCGATTCGATTATTTTCATTTCGATTCGATTTTTTTCGATTCGATTCGATTCCATTCCATTCGGTTTCTATTGATTCGATGAGATTTGATTTTCTTAGATTCGATTCGATTCCTTTTTTTTATTTCGATTTGATTATTTTTGTTTAGATTCTATTCTTTTTATTCCATCCGATTATTTTCGTTTCGATTCGATTATTTTCATGTCGATTCGATTATTTTGGTTGCGACTCGATTATTTTCGTTTCTATTTTATTATTTCGATTCGATTATTTTCATGTCGATTTAATTATTTTGGTTTCAACTCGATTATTTTCGCTTCTACTTGATTTTTTTCATTTCGATTCGATTATTTCCTATTCAATTTGATTATTTTCGATTCGATTTGATTATTTTAGTTTCGATTTGATTATTTTTGATTCGATTCGATTATTTTCATGTGGATTTGATTATTTTGGTTTCAATTCGATTATTTTTGTATCGATTGATTATTTTCGTTTTGATTCGATTATTTTCTATTCGATTCGATTATTTTCATGTCGATTCAATTTGTTTCTTTTGTATTCGAATTTTTTCGATTCGATTCGATTATTTTCTTTTCAATTCGATTTTTCTCGTTTCGATTCATTATTTTTGTTTCGATTCGATTATTTTCTATTCGATTTGATTATTTTCATGTCGATTTAATTCGTTTCTTTTCGATTCGAATTTTTACGTTTCGATTCGATTATTTTCTATCCGATTCGATTATTTTCATGTCGATTCAATTCGTTTCTTTTCAATTCGAATTTTTTCGATTCGATCCGTTTATTTTCTTTTCGATTCGATTATTTTCGTTTCGATTATTTTCATTTCGATTTGACTTTTCTCATCTCGATTCGATTATTTTCATTTCTATTTGATTATTTTCGATTTGATTATTTTTGATTTGATTTTTTTCGCTTCTACATGATTTTTTCGTTTCGATTCATTTATTTTCGTTTCGATTCAATCATTATTGTTTTGATTCATTTATTTTCGTTTCGATTCGATATTTTCGATTCAATTCGAATCGATTTTTTCGATTCGATGCTATTCGATTGGATTTTTTTCTTTTCGATTCGATTATTTTTGTGTTTCAATTTGATTTTTTTTCGTTTCAATTCGATCATTGTCGTTTTGATTATTTATTTTCGTTTCGATTCAATTATTTTAATTTCGATTCGGTTATTTTCGTTTCGATTTGATTATTTTCTATTCAATTAGATTATATTCGTTTCGATTTGATTATTTTTAATTTGATTCGATTTTCGTTTCGATTGATTATTTTCATTTCGATTCGATTATTTTCTATTCGACTTGATTATTTTCGATTCGATCAATTATTTTCATGTGGATTTGAATATTTTGGTTTCGATTCGATTATTTTCATTTCAATTGATTATTTTCGTTTCGATTTGATTATTTTCTATTCGATTTGATTTTTTTGATTCGATTCAATTCGTTTCTTTTCTATTCGAATTTTTTCGATTCAATTTGATTATTTTCAGTTAGATTTGTTTTAGATTCGATTCAATTATTTTTGATTCGATTTGATTTTTCTCATTTCGATTTGATTATTTTCGATTCGATTTGATTTTTTTCGATTCAATTCAATTCGCTTCTTTTTGATTCAATTATTTTCGTTTCTATTTGATTATTTTCGTTTCGATTTGATTATTTTTATTTCGATTAGATTATTTTCGATTCGATTTAGTTATTTTCGCTTCTACTTGATTTTTTTCATTTCGATTCGATTATTTTGGTTTCGATTTGATTATTTTCGATTCGATTATTTTCATATCGATTTGATTATTTTGGTTTCGATTCCATTATTTCCGATTCGATTTGATTATTTTCGATTCGATTTGATTATTTTCGATTCGATTCGGTTATTTTCATTTCCATTTAATTATTTTGGTTTCGATTAGATTATTTTCGCTTCTACTTGATTTTTTTCATTTCAATTCGATTATTTTCTATTCGATTTGATTTTTTTCGATTCGATTCAATTCGTTTCTTTTCGATTCGAATTTTTTGATTCGATTCGTTTATTTTCGTTTTGATGTGATTATTTTCGATTCGATTCGATTATTTTCATTTTGATTGATTATTTTGGTTTCGATTCGATTATTTTCGTTTTGATGCGATTTTTTTCATTTCGATTCGCTTATTTTCGTTTCGATTATGTTTTTATTCGATTCGGTTATCTTCGTTTTGATTCGATTATTTTCGTTTCGATTCAATTCCATTCCATTCGATATTTATCGATTCGATGCGATTTGATTTTCTTCAATTCGATTCGATTCCATTCCATTTTTTTCATTTCGATTTGATTATTTTTCTTTTGATTGTATTCTTTTTATTCCATTCGATTATTTTCGTTTTGATTCGATTTTCATTTCGATTGGATTATTTTTGTTTCAACTCAATTATTTTCGTTTCAACTCGATTGTTTTTGATTCGATTCGATTATTTTCGTTTCAATTCGAATTTTTAAATCGATTCGTTTATTTTCACTTCGATTTGATTATTTACGTTTCGATTCAATTATTTTCGATTCGATTCGATTATCTTCATTTCGATTCGATTATTTTCGTTTCGATTCGATTTTTTTCGATTCGATTTGATTCCATTCCATTCGATTTCTATCGATTCGATGTGATTTGATTTTCTTAGATTCGATTCGATTCGATTCCATTTTTTTCATTTCGATTTGATTATTTTTGTTTAGATTCTATTCTTTTTATTCCATTCGATTATTTTCATTTCGATTCGATTATTTTCATGTCGATTCGATTATTTTGGTTGCGACTCGATAATTTTCATTTCGATTCGGTTATTATCGATTTGATTCGATTATTTTCGTTTCTATTTTATTATTTCGATTCGATTATTTTCATGTCGATTTAATTATTTTGGTTTCAACTCGATTATTTTCGCTTCTTCTTGATTTTTTTCATTTCGATTCGATTATTTCCTATTCAATTTGATTATTTTCGATTCGATTCGATTATTTTAGTTTCGATTCGATTATTTTCGATTCGATTCGATTATT
Organism: Vulpes vulpes; assembly: GCF_048418805.1. Lineage (NCBI taxonomy): Eukaryota > Metazoa > Chordata > Mammalia > Carnivora > Canidae > Vulpes > Vulpes vulpes. The sequence goes on from NW_027325672.1 coordinate 444,012, forward strand.
TTCATGTGGATTTGATTATTTTGGTTTCGATTCGATTATTTTTGTATCGATTGATTATCTTCGTTTCGATTTGATTATTTTCTATTCGATTCGATTATTTTCATGTCGATTCAATTCGTTTCTTTTCTATTCGAATTTTTTCGATTCGATTTGATTATTTTCAGTTAGATTTGTTTATTTTAGATTCGATTCAATTATTTTTGATTCGATTCGATTTTTCTCATTTCGATTTGATTATTTTCAATTCGATTTGATTTTTTTCGATTCAATTCAATTTGTTTCTTTTCGATTCGATTATTTTCATTTCTATTTGATTATTTTCATTTCAATTCGATTATTTTCTATTCGATTCGATTATTTTTATGTCGATTCAATTCGTTTCTTTTCAATTCGAATTTTTTCGATTCGATCCGATTATTTTCTTTTCGATTCGATTTTTCTCGTTTTGATTCATTATTTTTGTTTTGATTCATTTTCTATTCGATTTGATTTTTTTCATGTCGATTTGATTATTTTGTTTTCGATTTGATTTTCATTTCGATTGATTATTTTCGTTTCGATTTCATCATTTTCTATTCTATTCGATTATTTTAGTTACTATTTGATTACTTTCGATTCGATTCCATTATTTTCATGTCGATTTGATTATTTTGGTTTCGTTTCTATTATTTTCGTTTTGATTGATTATTTTCGATTCGATTTGATTATTTTTGATTCAATTTGATTATTTTTGTTTCGATTTGATTATTTTTGATTCGATTTGATTTTTTTCATGTCAATTTGATTTTAGTTTCGATTTGATTATTTTCAATTCGATTTGATTTTTTTCATGTCGATATGATTTTAGTTTCGATTTGATTATTTTCGATTCGATTTGATTTTTTTCATGTGGATTTGATTATTTTGGCTTCGATTTGATTTTCATTTCGATTGATTATTTTCGTTTCGATTATGTTTTTATTCGATTCGATTATCTTCGTTTTGATTCGATTATTTTCGTTTCGATTCAATTCCATTCCATTCGATATTTATCAATTCGATGCGATTTGATTTTCTTCAATTCGATTCGATTCCATTCCATTTTTTTTCATTTCGATTTGATTATTTTTCTTTTGACTGTATTCTTTTTATTCCATTCGATTATTTTCGTTTTGATTCGATTTTCATTTCGATTGGATTATTTTTGTTTCAACTCAATTATTTTCGTTTCAACTCGATTGTTTTTGATTCGATTCGATTATTTTCGTTTCAATTCGAATTTTTAAATCGATTCGTTTATTTTCACTTCGATTTGATTATTTACATTTCGATTCAATTATTTTCGATTCGATTCGATTATTTTCATTTCGATTCGATTATTTTCGATTCGACTCGATTATTGTTGATTTGATTCGATTATTTTGGTTTCAATTTGATTACTTTTGATTCTATCTGATTATTTTCGTTTCGATGTGATTATTTTCGATTCAATTCGATTATTTTCATGTTGTGTGATTATTTTGGTTTCGATTATTTTCGTTTTGATGCGATTTTTTGTTTCGATTCGATTATTTTCGTTTCGATTATGTTTTTATTCAACTCGATTATCTTCATTTCGATTCGATTATTTTCATTTCGATTCGATTTTTTTCGATTCGATTCGATTCCATTCCATTCGGTTTCTATTGATTCGATGAGATTTGATTTTCTTAGATTCGATTCGATTCCTTTTTTTTATTTCGATTTGATTATTTTTGTTTAGATTCTATTCTTTTTATTCCATCCGATTATTTTCGTTTCGATTCGATTATTTTCATGTCGATTCGATTATTTTGGTTGCGACTCGATTATTTTCGTTTCTATTTTATTATTTCGATTCGATTATTTTCATGTCGATTTAATTATTTTGGTTTCAACTCGATTATTTTCGCTTCTACTTGATTTTTTTCATTTCGATTCGATTATTTCCTATTCAATTTGATTATTTTCGATTCGATTTGATTATTTTAGTTTCGATTTGATTATTTTTGATTCGATTCGATTATTTTCATGTGGATTTGATTATTTTGGTTTCAATTCGATTATTTTTGTATCGATTGATTATTTTCGTTTTGATTCGATTATTTTCTATTCGATTCGTTTATTTTCATGTCGATTCAATTTGTTTCTTTTGTATTCGAATTTTTTCGATTCGATTCGATTATTTTCTTTTCAATTCGATTTTTCTCGTTTCGATTCATTATTTTTGTTTCGATTCGATTATTTTCTATTCGATTTGATTATTTTCATGTCGATTTAATTCGTTTCTTTTCGATTCGAATTTTTACGTTTCGATTCGATTATTTTCTATCCGATTCGATTATTTTCATGTCGATTCAATTCGTTTCTTTTCAATTCGAATTTTTTCGATTCGATCCGTTTATTTTATTTTCGATTCGATTATTTTCGTTTCGATTCGATTATTTTCATTTCGATTTGACTTTTCTCATCTCGATTCGATTATTTTCATTTCTATTTGATTATTTTCGATTTGATTATTTTTGATTTGATTTTTTCGCTTCTACATGATTTTTTCGTTTCGATTCATTTATTTTCGTTTCGATTCAATCATTATTGTTTTGATTCATTTATTTTCGTTTCGATTCGATATTTTCGATTCAATTCGAATCGATTTTTTCGATTCGATGCTATTCGATTGGATTTTTTTCTTTTCGATTCGATTATTTTTGTGTTTCAATTTGATTTTTTTTCGTTTCAATTCGATCATTGTCGTTTTGATTATTTATTTTCGTTTCGATTCAATTATTTTAATTTCGATTCGGTTATTTTCGTTTCGATTTGATTATTTTCTATTCAATTAGATTATATTCGTTTCGATTTGATTATTTTTAATTTGATTCGATTTTCGTTTCGATTGATTATTTTCATTTCGATTCGATTATTTTCTATTCGACTTGATTATTTTCGATTCGATCAATTATTTTCATGTGGATTTGAATATTTTGGTTTCGATTCGATTATTTTCATTTCAATTGATTATTTTCGTTTCGATTTGATTATTTTCTATTCGATTTGATTTTTTTCGATTCGATTCAATTCGTTTCTTTTCTATTCGAATATTTTCGATTCAATTTGATTATTTTCAGTTAGATTTGTTTTAGATTCGATTCAATTATTTTTGATTCGATTTGATTTTTCTCATTTCGATTTGATTATTTTCGATTCGATTTGATTTTTTTCGATTCAATTCAATTCGCTTCTTTTTGATTCAATTATTTTCGTTTCTATTTGATTATTTTCGTTTCGATTTGATTATTTTTATTTCGATTAGATTATTTTCGATTCGATTTAGTTATTTTCGCTTCTACTTGATTTTTTTCATTTCGATTCGATTATTTTGGTTTCGATTTGATTATTTTCGATTCGATTATTTTCATATCGATTTGATTATTTTGGTTTCGATTCCATTATTTCCGATTCGATTTGATTATTTTCGATTCGATTTGATTATTTTCGATTCGATTCGGTTATTTTCATTTCCATTTAATTATTTTGGTTTCGATTAGATTATTTTCGCTTCTACTTGATTTTTTTCATTTCAATTCGATTATTTTCTATTCGATTTGATTTTTTTCGATTCGATTCAATTCGTTTCTTTTCGATTCGAATTTTTTGATTCGATTCGTTTATTTTCGTTTTGATGTGATTATTTTCGATTCGATTCGATTATTTTCATTTTGATTGATTATTTTGGTTTCGATTCGATTATTTTCGTTTTGATGCGATTTTTTTCGTTTCGATTCGCTTATTTTCGTTTCGATTATGTTTTTATTCGATTCGGTTATCTTCGTTTTGATTCGATTATTTTCGTTTCGATTCAATTCCATTCCATTCGATATTTATCGATTCGATGCGATTTGATTTTCTTCAATTCGATTCGATTCCATTCCATTTTTTTCATTTCGATTTGATTATTTTTCTTTTGACTGTATTCTTTTTATTCCATTCGATTATTTTCGTTTTGATTCGATTTTCATTTCGATTGGATTATTTTTGTTTCAACTCAATTATTTTCGTTTCAACTCGATTGTTTTTGATTCGATTCGATTATTTTCGTTTCAATTCGAATTTTTAAATCGATTCGTTTATTTTCACTTCGATTTGATTATTTACGTTTCGATTCAATTATTTTCGATTCGATTCGATTATCTTCATTTCGATTCGATTATTTTCGTTTCGATTCGATTTTTTTCGATTCGATTTGATTCCATTCCATTCGATTTCTATCGATTCGATGTGATTTGATTTTCTTAGATTCGATTCGATTCGATTCCATTTTTTTCATTTCGATTTGATTATTTTTGTTTAGATTCTATTCTTTTTATTCCATTCGATTATTTTCATTTCGATTCGATTATTTTCATGTCGATTCGATTATTTTGGTTGCGACTCGATAATTTTCATTTCGATTCGGTTATTATCGATTTGATTCGATTATTTTCGTTTCTATTTTATTATTTCGATTCGATTATTTTCATGTCGATTTAATTATTTTGGTTTCAACTCGATTATTTTCGCTTCTACTTGATTTTTTTCATTTCGATTCGATTATTTCCTATTCAATTTGATTATTTTCGATTCGATTCGATTATTTTAGTTTCGATTCGATTATTTTCGATTCGATTCGATTATTTTCATGTGGATTTGATTATTTTGGTTTCGATTCGATTATTTTTGTATCGATTGATTATCTTCGTTTCGATTTGATTATTTTCTATTCGATTCGATTATTTTCATGTCGATTCAATTCGTTTCTTTTCTATTCGAATTTTTTCGATTCGATTTGATTATTTTCAGTTAGATTTGTTTATTTTAGATTCGATTCAATTATTTTTGATTCGATTCGATTTTTCTCATTTCGATTTGATTATTTTCAATTCGATTTGATTTTTGTCGATTCAATTCAATTTGTTTCTTTTCGATTCGATTATTTTCATTTCTATTTGATTATTTTCGTTTCAATTCGATTATTTTCTATTCGATTCGATTATTTTCATGTCGATTCAATTCGTTTCTTTTCAATTCGAATTTTTTCGATTCGATCCGATTATTTTCTTTTCGATTCGATTTTTCTCGTTTTGATTCATTATTTTTGTTTTGATTCGATTATTTTCTATTCGATTTGATTTTTTTCATGTCGATTTGATTATTTTGTTTTCGATTTGATTTTCATTTCGATTGATTATTTTCATTTCGATTTCATCATTTTCTATTCTATTCGATTATTTTAGTTACTATTTGATTACTTTCGATTCGATTCCATTATTTTCATGTCGATTTGATTATTTTGGTTTCGTTTCTATTATTTTCGTTTCGATTGATTATTTTCGATTCGATTTGATTATTTTTGATTCAATTTGATTATTTTTGTTTCGATTTGATTATTTTTGATTCGATTTGATTTTTTTCATGTCAATTTGATTTTAGTTTCGATTTGATTATTTTCAATTCGATTTGATTTTTTTCATGTCGATATGATTTTAGTTTCGATTTGATTATTTTCGATTCGATTTGATTTTTTTCATGTGGATTTGATTATTTTGGCTTCGATTTGATTTTCATTTCGATTGATTATTTTCGTTTCGATTATGTTTTTATTCGATTCGATTATCTTCGTTTTGATTCGATTATTTTCGTTTCGATTCAATTCCATTCCATTCGATATTTATCAATTCGATGCGATTTGATTTTCTTCAATTCGATTCGATTCCATTCCATTTTTTTTCATTTCGATTTGATTATTTTTCTTTTGACTGTATTCTTTTTATTCCATTCGATTATTTTCGTTTTGATTCGATTTTCATTTCGATTGGATTATTTTTGTTTCAACTCAATTATTTTCGTTTCAACTCGATTGTTTTTGATTCGATTCGATTATTTTCGTTTCAATTCGAATTTTTAAATCGATTCGTTTATTTTCACTTCGATTTGATTATTTACATTTCGATTCAATTATTTTCGATTCGATTCGATTATTTTCGATTCGATTATTTTCGATTCGACTCGATTATTGTTGATTTGATTCGATTATTTTGGTTTCAATTTGATTACTTTTGATTCTATCTGATTATTTTCGTTTCGATGTGATTATTTTCGATTCAATTCGATTATTTTCATGTTGTGTGATTATTTTGGTTTCGATTATTTTCGTTTTGATGCGATTTTTTGTTTCGATTCGATTATTTTCGTTTCGATTATGTTTTTATTCAACTCGATTATCTTCATTTCGATTCGATTATTTTCATTTCGATTCGATTTTTTTCGATTCGATTCGATTCCATTCCATTCGGTTTCTATTGATTCGATGAGATTTGATTTTCTTAGATTCGATTCGATTCCTTTTTTTTATTTCGCTTTGATTATTTTTGTTTAGATTCTATTCTTTTTATTCCATCCGATTATTTTCATTTCGATTCGATTATTTTCATGTCGATTCGATTATTTTGGTTGCGACTCGATTATTTTCGTTTCTATTTTATTATTTCGATTCGATTATTTTCATGTCGATTTAATTATTTTGGTTTCAACTCGATTATTTTCGCTTCTACTTGATTTTTTTCATTTCGATTCGATTATTTCCTATTCAATTTGATTATTTTCGATTCGATTTGATTATTTTAGTTTCGATTTGATTATTTTTGATTCGATTCGATTATTTTCATGTGGATTTGATTATTTTGGTTTCAATTCGATTATTTTTGTATCGATTGATTATTTTCGTTTTGATTCGATTATTTTCTATTCGATTCGATTATTTTCATGTCGATTCAATTTGTTTCTTTTGTATTCGAATTTTTTCGATTCGATTCGATTATTTTCTTTTCAATTCGATTTTTCTCGTTTCGATTCATTATTTTTGTTTCGATTCGATTATTTTCTATTCGATTTGATTATTTTCATGTCGATTTAATTCGTTTCTTTTCGATTCGAATTTTTACGTTTCGATTCGATTATTTTCTATCCGATTCGATTATTTTCATGTCGATTCAATTCGTTTCTTTTCAATTCGAATTTTTTCGATTCGATCCGTTTATTTTCTTTTCGATTCGATTATTTTCGTTTCGATTATTTTCATTTCGATTTGACTTTTCTCATCTCGATTCGATTATTTTCATTTCTATTTGATTATTTTCGATTTGATTATTTTTGATTTGATTTTTTTCGCTTCTACATGATTTTTTCGTTTCGATTCATTTATTTTCGTTTCGATTCAATCATTATTGTTTTGATTCATTTATTTTCGTTTCGATTCGATATTTTCGATTCAATTCGAATCGATTTTTTCGATTCGATGCTATTCGATTGGATTTTTTTCTTTTCGATTCGATTATTTTTGTGTTTCAATTTGATTTTTTTTCGTTTCAATTCGATCATTGTCGTTTTGATTATTTATTTTCGTTTCGATTCAATTATTTTAATTTCGATTCGGTTATTTTCGTTTCGATTTGATTATTTTCTATTCAATTAGATTATATTCGTTTCGATTTGATTATTTTTAATTTGATTCGATTTTCGTTTCGATTGATTATTTTCATTTCGATTCGATTATTTTCTATTCGACTTGATTATTTTCGATTCGATCAATTATTTTCATGTGGATTTGAATATTTTGGTTTCGATTCGATTATTTTCATTTCAATTGATTATTTTCGTTTCGATTTGATTATTTTCTATTCGATTTGATTTTTTTGATTCGATTCAATTCGTTTCTTTTCTATTCGAATTTTTTCGATTCAATTTGATTATTTTCAGTTAGATTTGTTTTAGATTCGATTCAATTATTTTTGATTCGATTTGATTTTTCTCATTTCGATTTGATTATTTTCGATTCGATTTGATTTTTTTCGATTCAATTCAATTCGCTTCTTTTTGATTCAATTATTTTCGTTTCTATTTGATTATTTTCGTTTCGATTTGATTATTTTTATTTCGATTAGATTATTTTCGATTCGATTTAATTATTTTCGCTTCTACTTGATTTTTTTCATTTCGATTCGATTATTTTGGTTTCGATTTGATTATTTTCGATTCGATTATTTTCATATCGATTTGATTATTTTGGTTTTGATTCCATTATTTCCGATTCGATTTGATTATTTTCGATTCGATTTGATTATTTTCGATTCGATTCGGTTATTTTCATTTCCATTTAATTATTTTGGTTTCGATTAGATTATTTTCGCTTCTACTTGATTTTTTTCATTTCAATTCGATTATTTTCTATTCGATTTGATTTTTTTCGATTCGATTCAATTCGTTTCTTTTCGATTCGAATTTTTTGATTCGATTCGTTTATTTTCGTTTTGATGTGATTATTTTCGATTCGATTCGATTATTTTCATTTTGATTGATTATTTTGGTTTCGATTCGATTATTTTCGTTTTGATGCGATTTTTTTCGTTTCGATTCGCTTATTTTCGTTTCGATTATGTTTTTATTCGATTCGGTTATCTTCGTTTTGATTCGATTATTTTCGTTTCGATTCAATTCCATTCCATTCGATATTTATCGATTCGATGCGATTTGATTTTCTTCAATTCGATTCGATTCCATTCCATTTTTTTCATTTCGATTTGATTATTTTTCTTTTGACTGTATTCTTTTTATTCCATTCGATTATTTTCGTTTTGATTCGATTTTCATTTCGATTGGATTATTTTTGTTTCAACTCAATTATTTTCGTTTCAACTCGATTGTTTTTGATTCGATTCGATTATTTTCGTTTCAATTCGAATTTTTAAATCGATTCGTTTATTTTCACTTCGATTTGATTATTTACGTTTCGATTCAATTATTTTCGATTCGATTCGATTATCTTCATTTCGATTCGATTATTTTCGTTTCGATTCGATTTTTTTCGATTCGATTTGATTCCATTCCATTCGATTTCTATCGATTCGATGTGATTTGATTTTCTTAGATTCGATTCGATTCGATTCCATTTTTTTCATTTCGATTTGATTATTTTTGTTTAGATTCTATTCTTTTTATTCCATTCGATTATTTTCATTTCGATTCGATTATTTTCATGTCGATTCGAATATTTTGGTTGCGACTCGATAATTTTCATTTCGATTCGGTTATTATCGATTTGATTCGATTATTTTCGTTTCTATTTTATTATTTCGATTCGATTATTTTCATGTCGATTTAATTATTTTGGTTTCAACTCGATTATTTTCGCTTCTACTTGATTTTTTTCATTTCGATTCGATTATTTCCTATTCAATTTGATTATTTTCGATTCGATTCGATTATTTTAGTTTCGATTCGATTATTTTCGATTCGATTCGATTATTTTCATGTGGATTTGATTATTTTGGTTTCGATTCGATTATTTTTGTATCGATTGATTATCTTCGTTTCGATTTGATTATTTTCTATTCGATTCGATTATTTTCATGTCGATTCAATTCGTTTCTTTTCTATTCGAATTTTTTCGATTCGATTTGATTATTTTCAGTTAGATTTGTTTATTTTAGATTCGATTCAATTATTTTTGATTCGATTCGATTTTTCTCATTTCGATTTGATTATTTTCAATTCGATTTGATTTTTGTCGATTCAATTCAATTTGTTTCTTTTCGATTCGATTATTTTCATTTCTATTTGATTATTTTCGTTTCAATTCGATTATTTTCTATTCGATTCGATTATTTTCATGTCGATTCAATTCGTTTCTTTTCAATTCGAATTTTTTCGATTCGATCCGATTATTTTCTTTTCGATTCGATTTTTCTCGTTTTGATTCATTATTTTTGTTTTGATTCGATTATTTTCTATTCGATTTGATTTTTTTCATGTCGATTTGATTATTTTGTTTTCGATTTGATTTTCATTTCGATTGATTATTTTCGTTTCGATTTCATCATTTTCTATTCTATTCGATTATTTTAGTTACTATTTGATTACTTTCGATTCGATTCCATTATTTTCATGTCGATTTGATTATTTTGGTTTCGTTTCTATTATTTTCGTTTCGATTGATTATTTTCGATTCGATTTGATTATTTTTGATTCAATTTGATTATTTTTGTTTCGATTTGATTATTTTTGATTCGATTTGATTTTTTTCATGTCAATTTGATTTTAGTTTCGATTTGATTATTTTCAATTCGATTTGATTTTTTTCATGTCGATATGATTTTAGTTTCGATTTGATTATTTTCGATTCGATTTGATTTTTTTCATGTGGATTTGATTATTTTGGCTTCGATTTGATTTTCATTTCGATTGATTATTTTCGTTTCGATTATGTTTTTATTCGATTCGATTATCTTCGTTTTGATTCGATTATTTTCGTTTCGATTCAATTCCATTCCATTCGATATTTATCAATTCGATGCGATTTGATTTTCTTCAATTCGATTCGATTCCATTCCATTTTTTTTCATTTCGATTTGATTATTTTTCTTTTGACTGTATTCTTTTTATTCCATTCGATTATTTTCGTTTTGATTCGATTTTCATTTCGATTGGATTATTTTTGTTTCAACTCAATTATTTTCGTTTCAACTCGATTGTTTTTGATTCGATTCGATTATTTTCGTTTCAATTCGAATTTTTAAATCGATTCGTTTATTTTCACTTCGATTTGATTATTTACATTTCGATTCAATTATTTTCGATTCGATTCGATTATTTTCATTTCGATTCGATTATTTTCGATTCGACTCGATTATTGTTGATTTGATTCGATTATTTTGGTTTCAATTTGATTACTTTTGATTCTATCTGATTATTTTCGTTTCGATGTGATTATTTTCGATTCAATTCGATTATTTTCATGTTGTGTGATTATTTTGGTTTCGATTATTTTCGTTTTGATGCGATTTTTTGTTTCGATTCGATTATTTTCGTTTCGATTATGTTTTTATTCAACTCGATTATCTTCATTTCGATTCGATTATTTTCATTTCGATTCGATTTTTTTCGATTCGATTCGATTCCATTCCATTCGGTTTCTATTGATTCGATGAGATTTGATTTTCTTAGATTCGATTCGATTCCTTTTTTTCATTTCGATTTGATTATTTTTGTTTAGATTCTATTCTTTTTATTCCATCCGATTATTTTCGTTTCGATTCGATTATTTTCATGTCGATTCGATTATTTTGGTTGCGACTCGATTATTTTCGTTTCTATTTTATTATTTCGATTCGATTATTTTCATGTTGATTTAATTATTTTGGTTTCAACTCGATTATTTTCGCTTCTACTTGATTTTTTTCATTTCGATTCGATTATTTCCTATTCAATTTGATTATTTTCGATTCGATTTGATTATTTTAGTTTCGATTTGATTATTTTTGATTCGATTCGATTATTTTCATGTGGATTTGATTATTTTGGTTTCAATTCGATTATTTTTGTATCGATTGATTATTTTCGTTTTGATTCGATTATTTTCTATTCGATTCGATTATTTTCATGTCGATTCAATTTGTTTCTTTTGTATTCGAATTTTTTCGATTCGATTCGATTATTTTCTTTTCAATTCGATTTTTCTCGTTTCGATTCATTATTTTTGTTTCGATTCGATTATTTTCTATTCGATTTGATTATTTTCATGTCGATTTAATTCGTTTCTTTTCGATTCGAATTTTTACGTTTCGATTCGATTATTTTCTATCCGATTCGATTATTTTCATGTCGATTCAATTCGTTTCTTTTCAATTCGAATTTTTTCGATTCGATCCGTTTATTTTCTTTTCGATTCGATTATTTTCGTTTCGATTATTTTCATTTCGATTTGACTTTTCTCATCTCGATTCGATTATTTTCATTTCTATTTGATTATTTTCGATTTGATTATTTTTGATTTGATTTTTTTCGCTTCTACATGATTTTTTCGTTTCGATTCATTTATTTTCGTTTCGATTCAATCATTATTGTTTTGATTCATTTATTTTCGTTTCGATTCGATATTTTCGATTCAATTCGAATCGATTTTTTCGATTCGATGCTATTCGATTGGATTTTTTTCTTTTCGATTCGATTATTTTTGTGTTTCAATTTGATTTTTTTTCGTTTCAATTCGATCATTGTCGTTTTGATTATTTATTTTCGTTTCGATTCAATTATTTTAATTTCGATTCGGTTATTTTCGTTTCGATTTGATTATTTTCTATTCAATTAGATTATATTCGTTTCGATTTGATTATTTTTAATTTGATTCGATTTTCGTTTCGATTGATTATTTTCATTTCGATTCGATTATTTTCTATTCGACTTGATTATTTTCGATTCGATCAATTATTTTCATGTGGATTTGAATATTTTGGTTTCGATTCGATTATTTTCATTTCAATTGATTATTTTCGTTTCGATTTGATTATTTTCTATTCGATTTGATTTTTTTGATTCGATTCAATTCGTTTCTTTTCTATTCGAATTTTTTCGATTCAATTTGATTATTTTCAGTTAGATTTGTTTTAGATTCGATTCAATTATTTTTGATTCGATTTGATTTTTCTCATTTCGATTTGATTATTTTCGATTCGATTTGATTTTTTTCGATTCAATTCAATTCGCTTCTTTTTGATTCAATTATTTTCGTTTCTATTTGATTATTTTCGTTTCGATTTGATTATTTTTATTTCGATTAGATTATTTTCGATTCGATTTAATTATTTTCGCTTCTACTTGATTTTTTTCATTTCGATTCGATTATTTTGGTTTCGATTTGATTATTTTCGATTCGATTATTTTCATATCGATTTGATTATTTTGGTTTTGATTCCATTATTTCCGATTCGATTTGATTATTTTCGATTCGATTTGATTATTTTCGATTCGATTCGGTTATTTTCATTTCCATTTAATTATTTTGGTTTCGATTAGATTATTTTCGCTTCTACTTGATTTTTTTCATTTCAATTCATTATTTTCTATTCGATTTGATTTTTTTCGATTCGATTCAATTCGTTTCTTTTCGATTCGAATTTTTTGATTCGATTCGTTTATTTTCGTTTTGATGTGATTATTTTCGATTCGATTCGATTATTTTCATTTTGATTATTTTGGTTTCGATTCGATTATTTTCATTTCAATTGATTATTTTCGTTTCGATTTGATTATTTTCTATTCGATTTGATTTTTTTGATTCGATTCAATTCGTTTCTTTTCTATTCGAATTTTTTCGATTCAATTTGATTATTTTCAGTTAGATTTGTTTTAGATTCGATTCAATTATTTTTGATTCGATTTGATTTTTCTCATTTCGATTTGATTATTTTCGATTCGATTTGATTTTTTTCGATTCAATTCAATTCGCTTCTTTTTGATTCAATTATTTTCGTTTCTATTTGATTATTTTCGTTTCGATTTGATTATTTTTATTTCGATTAGATTATTTTCGATTCGATTTAATTATTTTCGCTTCTACTTGATTTTTTTCATTTCGATTCGATTATTTTGGTTTCGATTTGATTATTTTCGATTCGATTATTTTCATATCGATTTGATTATTTTGGTTTCGATTCCATTATTTCCGATTCGATTTGATTATTTTCGATTCGATTTGATTATTTTCGATTCGATTCGGTTATTTTCATTTCCATTTAATTATTTTGGTTTCGATTAGATTATTTTCGCTTCTACTTGATTTTTTTCATTTCAATTCGATTATTTTCTATTCGATTTGATTTTTTTCGATTCGATTCAATTCGTTTCTTTTCGATTCGAATTTTTTGATTCGATTCGTTTATTTTCGTTTTGATGTGATTATTTTCGATTCGATTCGATTATTTTCATTTTGATTGATTATTTTGGTTTCGATTCGATTATTTTCGTTTTGATGCGATTTTTTTCGTTTCGATTCGCTTATTTTCGTTTCGATTATGTTTTTATTCGATTCGATTATCTTCGTTTTGATTCGATTATTTTCGTTTCGATTCAATTCCATTCCATTCGATATTTATCGATTCGATGCGATTTGATTTTCTTCAATTCGATTCGATTCCATTCCATTTTTTTCATTTCGATTTGATTATTTTTCTTTTGATTGTATTCTTTTTATTCCATTCGATTATTTTCGTTTTGATTCGATTTTCATTTCGATTGGATTATTTTTGTTTCAACTCAATTATTTTCGTTTCAACTCGATTGTTTTTGATTCGATTCGATTATTTTCGTTTCAATTCGAATTTTTAAATCGATTCGTTTATTTTCACTTCGATTTGATTATTTACGTTTCGATTCAATTATTTTCGATTCGATTCGATTATCTTCATTTCGATTCGATTATTTTCGTTTCGATTCGATTTTTTTTGATTCGATTTGATTCCATTCCATTCGATTTCTATCGATTCGATGTGATTTGATTTTCTTAGATTGGATTCGATTCGATTCCATTTTTTTCATTTCAATTTGATTATTTTTGTTTAGATTCTATTCTTTTTATTCCATTCGATTATTTTCATTTCGATTCGATTATTTTCATGTCGATTCGATTATTTTGGTTGCGACTCGATAATTTTCATTTCGATTCGGTTATTATCGATTTGATTCGATTATTTTCGTTTCTATTTTATTATTTCGATTCGATTATTTTCATGTCGATTTAATTATTTTGGTTTCAACTCGATTATTTTCGCTTCTACTTGATTTTTTTCATTTCGATTCGATTATTTCCTATTCAATTTGATTATTTTCGATTCGATTCGATTATTTTAGTTTCGATTCGATTATTTTCGATTCGATTCGATTATTTTCATGTGGATTTGATTATTTTGGTTTCGATTCGATTATTTTTGTATCGATTGATTATCTTCGTTTCGATTTGATTATTTTCTATTCGATTCGATTATTTTCATGTCGATTCAATTCGTTTCTTTTCTATTCGAATTTTTTCGATTCGATTTGATTATTTTCAGTTAGATTTGTTTATTTTAGATTCGATTCAATTATTTTTGATTCGATTCGATTTTTCTCATTTCGATTTGATTATTTTCAATTCGATTTGATTTTTTTCGATTCAATTCAATTTGTTTCTTTTCGATTCGATTATTTTCATTTCTATTTGATTATTTTCATTTCAATTCGATTATTTTCTATTCGATTCGATTATTTTTATGTCGATTCAATTCGTTTCTTTTCAATTCGAATTTTTTCGATTCGATCCGATTATTTTCTTTTCGATTCGATTTTTCTCGTTTTGATTCATTATTTTTGTTTTGATTCATTTTCTATTCGATTTGATTTTTTTCATGTCGATTTGATTATTTTGTTTTCGATTTGATTTTCATTTCGATTGATTATTTTCGTTTCGATTTCATCATTTTCTATTCTATTCGATTATTTTAGTTACTATTTGATTACTTTCGATTCGATTCCATTATTTTCATGTCGATTTGATTATTTTGGTTTCGTTTCTATTATTTTCGTTTCGATTGATTATTTTCGATTCGATTTGATTATTTTTGATTCAATTTGATTATTTTTGTTTCGATTTGATTATTTTTGATTCGATTTGATTTTTTTCATGTCAATTTGATTTTAGTTTCGATTTGATTATTTTCAATTCGATTTGATTTTTTTCATGTCGATATGATTTTAGTTTCGATTTGATTATTTTCGATTCGATTTGATTTTTTTCATGTGGATTTGATTATTTTGGCTTCGATTTGATTTTCATTTCGATTGATTATTTTCGTTTCGATTATGTTTTTATTCGATTCGATTATCTTCGTTTTGATTCGATTATTTTCGTTTCGATTCAATTCCATTCCATTCGATATTTATCAATTCGATGCGATTTGATTTTCTTCAATTCGATTCGATTCCATTCCATTTTTTTTCATTTCGATTTGATTATTTTTCTTTTGACTGTATTCTTTTTATTCCATTCGATTATTTTCGTTTTGATTCGATTTTCATTTCGATTGGATTATTTTTGTTTCAACTCAATTATTTTCGTTTCAACTCGATTGTTTTTGATTCGATTCGATTATTTTCGTTTCAATTCGAATTTTTAAATCGATTCGTTTATTTTCACTTCGATTTGATTATTTACATTTCGATTCAATTATTTTCGATTCGATTCGATTATTTTCATTTCGATTCGATTATTTTCGATTCGACTCGATTATTGTTGATTTGATTCGATTATTTTGGTTTCAATTTGATTACTTTTGATTCTATCTGATTATTTTCGTTTCGATGTGATTATTTTCGATTCAATTCGATTATTTTCATGTTGTGTGATTATTTTGGTTTCGATTATTTTCGTTTTGATGCGATTTTTTGTTTCGATTCGATTATTTTCGTTTCGATTATGTTTTTATTCAACTCGATTATCTTCATTTCGATTCGATTATTTTCATTTCGATTCGATTTTTTTCGATTCGATTCGATTCCATTCCATTCGGTTTCTATTGATTCGATGAGATTTGATTTTCTTAGATTCGATTCGATTCCTTTTTTTTATTTCGATTTGATTATTTTTGTTTAGATTCTATTCTTTTTATTCCATCCGATTATTTTCGTTTCGATTCGATTATTTTCATGTCGATTCGATTATTTTGGTTGCGACTCGATTATTTTCGTTTCTATTTTATTATTTCGATTCGATTATTTTCATGTCGATTTAATTATTTTGGTTTCAACTCGATTATTTTCGCTTCTACTTGATTTTTTTCATTTCGATTCGATTATTTCCTATTCAATTTGATTATTTTCGATTCGATTTGATTATTTTAGTTTCGATTTGATTATTTTTGATTCGATTCGATTATTTTCATGTGGATTTGATTATTTTGGTTTCAATTCGATTATTTTTGTATCGATTGATTATTTTCGTTTTGATTCGATTATTTTCTATTCGATTCGATTATTTTCATGTCGATTCAATTTGTTTCTTTTGTATTCGAATTTTTTCGATTCGATTCGATTATTTTCTTTTCAATTCGATTTTTCTCGTTTCGATTCATTATTTTTGTTTCGATTCGATTATTTTCTATTCGATTTGATTATTTTCATGTCGATTTAATTCGTTTCTTTTCGATTCGAATTTTTACGTTTCGATTCGATTATTTTCTATCCGATTCGATTATTTTCATGTCGATTCAATTCGTTTCTTTTCAATTCGAATTTTTTCGATTCGATCCGTTTATTTTCTTTTCGATTCGATTATTTTCGTTTCGATTATTTTCATTTCGATTTGACTTTTCTCATCTCGATTCGATTATTTTCATTTCTATTTGATTATTTTCGATTTGATTATTTTTGATTTGATTTTTTTCGCTTCTACATGATTTTTTCGTTTCGATTCATTTATTTTCGTTTCGATTCAATCATTATTGTTTTGATTCATTTATTTTCGTTTCGATTCGATATTTTCGATTCAATTCGAATCGATTTTTTCGATTCGATGCTATTCGATTGGATTTTTTTCTTTTCGATTCGATTATTTTTGTGTTTCAATTTGATTTTTTTTCGTTTCAATTCGATCATTGTCGTTTTGATTATTTATTTTCGTTTCAATTCAATTATTTTAATTTCGATTCGGTTATTTTCGTTTCGATTTGATTATTTTCTATTCAATTAGATTATATTCGTTTCGATTTGATTATTTTTAATTTGATTCGATTTTCGTTTCGATTGATTATTTTCATTTCGATTCGATTATTTTCTATTCGACTTGATTATTTTCGATTCGATCAATTATTTTCATGTGGATTTGAATATTTTGGTTTCGATTCGATTATTTTCATTTCAATTGATTATTTTCGTTTCGATTTGATTATTTTCTACTCGATTTGATTTTTTTGATTCGATTCAATTCGTTTCTTTTCTATTCGAATTTTTTCGATTCAATTTGATTATTTTCAGTTAGATTTGTTTTAGATTCGATTCAATTATTTTTGATTCGATTTGATTTTTCTCATTTCGATTTGATTATTTTCGATTCGATTTGATTTTTTTCGATTCAATTCAATTCGCTTCTTTTTGATTCAATTATTTTCGTTTCTATTTGATTATTTTCGTTTCGATTTGATTATTTTTATTTCGATTAGATTATTTTCGATTCGATTTAATTATTTTCGCTTCTACTTGATTTTTTTCATTTCGATTCGATTATTTTGGTTTCGATTTGATTATTTTCGATTCGATTATTTTCATATCGATTTGATTATTTTGGTTTCGATTCCATTATTTCCGATTCGATTTGATTATTTTCGATTCGATTTGATTATTTTCGATTCGATTCGGTTATTTTCATTTCCATTTAATTATTTTGGTTTCGATTAGATTATTTTCGCTTCTACTTGATTTTTTTCATTTCAATTCGATTATTTTCTATTCGATTTGATTTTTTTCGATTCGATTCAATTCGTTTCTTTTCGATTCGAATTTTTTGATTCGATTCGTTTATTTTCGTTTTGATGTGATTATTTTCGATTCGATTCGATTATTTTCATTTTGATTGATTATTTTGGTTTCGATTCGATTATTTTCGTTTTGATGCGATTTTTTTCGTTTCGATTCGCTTATTTTCGTTTCGATTATGTTTTTATTCGATTCGGTTATCTTCGTTTTGATTCGATTATTTTCGTTTCGATTCAATTCCATTCCATTCGATATTTATCGATTCGATGCGATTTGATTTTCTTCAATTCGATTCGATTCCATTCCATTTTTTTCATTTCGATTTGATTATTTTTCTTTTGACTGTATTCTTTTTATTCCATTCGATTATTTTCGTTTTGATTCGATTTTCATTTCGATTGGATTATTTTTGTTTCAACTCAATTATTTTCGTTTCAACTCGATTGTTTTTGATTCGATTCGATTATTTTCGTTTCAATTCGAATTTTTAAATCGATTCGTTTATTTTCACTTCGATTTGATTATTTACGTTTCGATTCAATTATTTTCGATTCGATTCGATTATCTTCATTTCGATTCGATTATTTTCGTTTCGATTCGATTTTTTTCGATTCGATTTGATTCCATTCCATTCGATTTCTATCGATTCGATGTGATTTGATTTTCTTAGATTCGATTCGATTCGATTCCATTTTTTTCATTTCGATTTGATTATTTTTGTTTAGATTCTATTCTTTTTATTCCATTCGATTATTTTCATTTCGATTCGATTATTTTCATGTCGATTCGATTATTTTGGTTGCGACTCGATAATTTTCATTTCGATTCGGTTATTATCGATTTGATTCGATTATTTTCGTTTCTATTTTATTATTTCGATTCGATTATTTTCATGTCGATTTAATTATTTTGGTTTCAACTCGATTATTTTCGCTTCTACTTGATTTTTTTCATTTCGATTCGATTATTTCCTATTCAATTTGATTATTTTCGATTCGATTCGATTATTTTAGTTTCGATTCGATTATTTTCGATTCGATTCGATTATTTTCATGTGGATTTGATTATTTTGGTTTCGATTCGATTATTTTTGTATCGATTGATTATCTTCGTTTCGATTTGATTATTTTCTATTCGATTCGATTATTTTCATGTCGATTCAATTCGTTTCTTTTCTATTCGAATTTTTTCGATTCGATTTGATTATTTTCAGTTAGATTTGTTTATTTTAGATTCGATTCAATTATTTTTGATTCGATTCGATTTTTCTCATTTCGATTTGATTATTTTCAATTCGATTTGATTTTTGTCGATTCAATTCAATTTGTTTCTTTTCGATTCGATTATTTTCATTTCTATTTGATTATTTTCGTTTCAATTCGATTATTTTCTATTCGATTCGATTATTTTCATGTCGATTCAATTCGTTTCTTTTCAATTCGAATTTTTTCGATTCGATCCGATTATTTTCTTTTCGATTCGATTTTTCTCGTTTTGATTCATTATTTTTGTTTTGATTCGATTATTTTCTATTCGATTTGATTTTTTTCATGTCGATTTGATTATTTTGTTTTCGATTTGATTTTCATTTCGATTGATTATTTTCATTTCGATTTCATCATTTTCTATTCTATTCGATTATTTTAGTTACTATTTGATTACTTTCGATTCGATTCCATTATTTTCATGTCGATTTGATTATTTTGGTTTCGTTTCTATTATTTTCGTTTCGATTGATTATTTTCGATTCGATTTGATTATTTTTGATTCAATTTGATTATTTTTGTTTCGATTTGATTATTTTTGATTCGATTTGATTTTTTTCATGTCAATTTGATTTTAGTTTCGATTTGATTATTTTCAATTCGATTTGATTTTTTTCATGTCGATATGATTTTAGTTTCGATTTGATTATTTTCGATTCGATTTGATTTTTTTCATGTGGATTTGATTATTTTGGCTTCGATTTGATTTTCATTTCGATTGATTATTTTCGTTTCGATTATGTTTTTATTCGATTCGATTATCTTCGTTTTGATTCGATTATTTTCGTTTCGATTCAATTCCATTCCATTCGATATTTATCAATTCGATGCGATTTGATTTTCTTCAATTCGATTCGATTCCATTCCATTTTTTTTCATTTCGATTTGATTATTTTTCTTTTGACTGTATTCTTTTTATTCCATTCGATTATTTTCGTTTTGATTCGATTTTCATTTCGATTGGATTATTTTTGTTTCAACTCAATTATTTTCGTTTCAACTCGATTGTTTTTGATTCGATTCGATTATTTTCGTTTCAATTCGAATTTTTAAATCGATTCGTTTATTTTCACTTCGATTTGATTATTTACATTTCGATTCAATTATTTTCGATTCGATTCGATTATTTTCATTTCGATTCGATTATTTTCGATTCGACTCGATTATTGTTGATTTGATTCGATTATTTTGGTTTCAATTTGATTACTTTTGATTCTATCTGATTATTTTCGTTTCGATGTGATTATTTTCGATTCAATTCGATTATTTTCATGTTGTGTGATTATTTTGGTTTCGATTATTTTCGTTTTGATGCGATTTTTTGTTTCGATTCGATTATTTTCGTTTCGATTATGTTTTTATTCAACTCGATTATCTTCATTTCGATTCGATTATTTTCATTTCGATTCGATTTTTTTCGATTCGATTCGATTCCATTCCATTCGGTTTCTATTGATTCGATGAGATTTGATTTTCTTAGATTCGATTCGATTCCTTTTTTTTATTTCGCTTTGATTATTTTTGTTTAGATTCTATTCTTTTTATTCCATCCGATTATTTTCATTTCGATTCGATTATTTTCATGTCGATTCGATTATTTTGGTTGCGACTCGATTATTTTCGTTTCTATTTTATTATTTCGATTCGATTATTTTCATGTCGATTTAATTATTTTGGTTTCAACTCGATTATTTTCGCTTCTACTTGATTTTTTTCATTTCGATTCGATTATTTCCTATTCAATTTGATTATTTTCGATTCGATTTGATTATTTTAGTTTCGATTTGATTATTTTTGATTCGATTCGATTATTTTCATGTGGATTTGATTATTTTGGTTTCAATTCGATTATTTTTGTATCGATTGATTATTTTCGTTTTGATTCGATTATTTTCTATTCGATTCGATTATTTTCATGTCGATTCAATTTGTTTCTTTTGTATTCGAATTTTTTCGATTCGATTCGATTATTTTCTTTTCAATTCGATTTTTCTCGTTTCGATTCATTATTTTTGTTTCGATTCGATTATTTTCTATTCGATTTGATTATTTTCATGTCGATTTAATTCGTTTCTTTTCGATTCGAATTTTTACGTTTCGATTCGATTATTTTCTATCCGATTCGATTATTTTCATGTCGATTCAATTCGTTTCTTTTCAATTCGAATTTTTTCGATTCGATCCGTTTATTTTCTTTTCGATTCGATTATTTTCGTTTCGATTATTTTCATTTCGATTTGACTTTTCTCATCTCGATTCGATTATTTTCATTTCTATTTGATTATTTTCGATTTGATTATTTTTGATTTGATTTTTTTCGCTTCTACATGATTTTTTCGTTTCGATTCATTTATTTTCGTTTCGATTCAATCATTATTGTTTTGATTCATTTATTTTCGTTTCGATTCGATATTTTCGATTCAATTCGAATCGATTTTTTCGATTCGATGCTATTCGATTGGATTTTTTTCTTTTCGATTCGATTATTTTTGTGTTTCAATTTGATTTTTTTTCGTTTCAATTCGATCATTGTCGTTTTGATTATTTATTTTCGTTTCGATTCAATTATTTTAATTTCGATTCGGTTATTTTCGTTTCGATTTGATTATTTTCTATTCAATTAGATTATATTCGTTTCGATTTGATTATTTTTAATTTGATTCGATTTTCGTTTCGATTGATTATTTTCATTTCGATTCGATTATTTTCTATTCGACTTGATTATTTTCGATTCGATCAATTATTTTCATGTGGATTTGAATATTTTGGTTTCGATTCGATTATTTTCATTTCAATTGATTATTTTCGTTTCGATTTGATTATTTTCTATTCGATTTGATTTTTTTGATTCGATTCAATTCGTTTCTTTTCTATTCGAATTTTTTCGATTCAATTTGATTATTTTCAGTTAGATTTGTTTTAGATTCGATTCAATTATTTTTGATTCGATTTGATTTTTCTCATTTCGATTTGATTATTTTCGATTCGATTTGATTTTTTTCGATTCAATTCAATTCGCTTCTTTTTGATTCAATTATTTTCGTTTCTATTTGATTATTTTCGTTTCGATTTGATTATTTTTATTTCGATTAGATTATTTTCGATTCGATTTAATTATTTTCGCTTCTACTTGATTTTTTTCATTTCGATTCGATTATTTTGGTTTCGATTTGATTATTTTCGATTCGATTATTTTCATATCGATTTGATTATTTTGGTTTTGATTCCATTATTTCCGATTCGATTTGATTATTTTCGATTCGATTTGATTATTTTCGATTCGATTCGGTTATTTTCATTTCCATTTAATTATTTTGGTTTCGATTAGATTATTTTCGCTTCTACTTGATTTTTTTCATTTCAATTCGATTATTTTCTATTCGATTTGATTTTTTTCGATTCGATTCAATTCGTTTCTTTTCGATTCGAATTTTTTGATTCGATTCGTTTATTTTCGTTTTGATGTGATTATTTTCGATTCGATTCGATTATTTTCATTTTGATTATTTTGGTTTCGATTCGATTATTTTCGTTTTGATGCGATTTTTTTCGTTTCGATTCGCTTATTTTCGTTTCGATTATGTTTTTATTCGATTCGGTTATCTTCGTTTTGATTCGATTATTTTCGTTTCGATTCAATTCCATTCCATTCGATATTTATCGATTCGATGCGATTTGATTTTCTTCAATTCGATTCGATTCCATTCCATTTTTTTCATTTCGATTTGATTATTTTTCTTTTGACTGTATTCTTTTTATTCCATTCGATTATTTTCGTTTTGATTCGATTTTCATTTCGATTGGATTATTTTTGTTTCAACTCAATTATTTTCGTTTCAACTCGATTGTTTTTGATTCGATTCGATTATTTTCGTTTCAATTCGAATTTTTAAATCGATTCGTTTATTTTCACTTCGATTTGATTATTTACGTTTCGATTCAATTATTTTCGATTCGATTCGATTATCTTCATTTCGATTCGATTATTTTCGTTTCGATTCGATTTTTTTCGATTCGATTTGATTCCATTCCATTCGATTTCTATCGATTCGATGTGATTTGATTTTCTTAGATTCGATTCGATTCGATTCCATTTTTTTCATTTCGATTTGATTATTTTTGTTTAGATTCTATTCTTTTTATTCCATTCGATTATTTTCATTTCGATTCGATTATTTTCATGTCGATTCGAATATTTTGGTTGCGACTCGATAATTTTCATTTCGATTCGGTTATTATCGATTTGATTCGATTATTTTCGTTTCTATTTTATTATTTCGATTCGATTATTTTCATGTCGATTTAATTATTTTGGTTTCAACTCGATTATTTTCGCTTCTACTTGATTTTTTTCATTTCGATTCGATTATTTCCTATTCAATTTGATTATTTTCGATTCGATTCGATTATTTTAGTTTCGATTCGATTATTTTCGATTCGATTCGATTATTTTCATGTGGATTTGATTATTTTGGTTTCGATTCGATTATTTTTGTATCGATTGATTATCTTCGTTTCGATTTGATTATTTTCTATTCGATTCGATTATTTTCATGTCGATTCAATTCGTTTCTTTTCTATTCGAATTTTTTCGATTCGATTTGATTATTTTCAGTTAGATTTGTTTATTTTAGATTCGATTCAATTATTTTTGATTCGATTCGATTTTTCTCATTTCGATTTGATTATTTTCAATTCGATTTGATTTTTGTCGATTCAATTCAATTTGTTTCTTTTCGATTCGATTATTTTCATTTCTATTTGATTATTTTCGTTTCAATTCGATTATTTTCTATTCGATTCGATTATTTTCATGTCGATTCAATTCGTTTCTTTTCAATTCGAATTTTTTCGATTCGATCCGATTATTTTCTTTTCGATTCGATTTTTCTCGTTTTGATTCATTATTTTTGTTTTGATTCGATTATTTTCTATTCGATTTGATTTTTTTCATGTCGATTTGATTATTTTGTTTTCGATTTGATTTTCATTTCGATTGATTATTTTCGTTTCGATTTCATCATTTTCTATTCTATTCGATTATTTTAGTTACTATTTGATTACTTTCGATTCGATTCCATTATTTTCATGTCGATTTGATTATTTTGGTTTCGTTTCTATTATTTTCGTTTCGATTGATTATTTTCGATTCGATTTGATTATTTTTGATTCAATTTGATTATTTTTGTTTCGATTTGATTATTTTTGATTCGATTTGATTTTTTTCATGTCAATTTGATTTTAGTTTCGATTTGATTATTTTCAATTCGATTTGATTTTTTTCATGTCGATATGATTTTAGTTTCGATTTGATTATTTTCGATTCGATTTGATTTTTTTCATGTGGATTTGATTATTTTGGCTTCGATTTGATTTTCATTTCGATTGATTATTTTCGTTTCGATTATGTTTTTATTCGATTCGATTATCTTCGTTTTGATTCGATTATTTTCGTTTCGATTCAATTCCATTCCATTCGATATTTATCAATTCGATGCGATTTGATTTTCTTCAATTCGATTCGATTCCATTCCATTTTTTTTCATTTCGATTTGATTATTTTTCTTTTGACTGTATTCTTTTTATTCCATTCGATTATTTTCGTTTTGATTCGATTTTCATTTCGATTGGATTATTTTTGTTTCAACTCAATTATTTTCGTTTCAACTCGATTGTTTTTGATTCGATTCGATTATTTTCGTTTCAATTCGAATTTTTAAATCGATTCGTTTATTTTCACTTCGATTTGATTATTTACATTTCGATTCAATTATTTTCGATTCGATTCGATTATTTTCATTTCGATTCGATTATTTTCGATTCGACTCGATTATTGTTGATTTGATTCGATTATTTTGGTTTCAATTTGATTACTTTTGATTCTATCTGATTATTTTCGTTTCGATGTGATTATTTTCGATTCAATTCGATTATTTTCATGTTGTGTGATTATTTTGGTTTCGATTATTTTCGTTTTGATGCGATTTTTTGTTTCGATTCGATTATTTTCGTTTCGATTATGTTTTTATTCAACTCGATTATCTTCATTTCGATTCGATTATTTTCATTTCGATTCGATTTTTTTCGATTCGATTCGATTCCATTCCATTCGGTTTCTATTGATTCGATGAGATTTGATTTTCTTAGATTCGATTCGATTCCTTTTTTTTATTTCGCTTTGATTATTTTTGTTTAGATTCTATTCTTTTTATTCCATCCGATTATTTTCGTTTCGATTCGATTATTTTCATGTCGATTCGATTATTTTGGTTGCGACTCGATTATTTTCGTTTCTATTTTATTATTTCGATTCGATTATTTTCATGTCGATTTAATTATTTTGGTTTCAACTCGATTATTTTCGCTTCTACTTGATTTTTTTCATTTCGATTCGATTATTTCCTATTCAATTTGATTATTTTCGATTCGATTTGATTATTTTAGTTTCGATTTGATTATTTTTGATTCGATTCGATTATTTTCATGTGGATTTGATTATTTTGGTTTCAATTCGATTATTTTTGTATCGATTGATTATTTTCGTTTTGATTCGATTATTTTCTATTCGATTCGTTTATTTTCATGTCGATTCAATTTGTTTCTTTTGTATTCGAATTTTTTCGATTCGATTCGATTATTTTCTTTTCAATTCGATTTTTCTCGTTTCGATTCATTATTTTTGTTTCGATTCGATTATTTTCTATTCGATTTGATTATTTTCATGTCGATTTAATTCGTTTCTTTTCGATTCGAATTTTTACGTTTCGATTCGATTATTTTCTATCCGATTCGATTATTTTCATGTCGATTCAATTCGTTTCTTTTCAATTCGAATTTTTTCGATTCGATCCGTTTATTTTCTTTTCGATTCGATTATTTTCGTTTCGATTATTTTCATTTCGATTTGACTTTTCTCATCTCGATTCGATTATTTTCATTTCTATTTGATTATTTTCGATTTGATTATTTTTGATTTGATTTTTTTCGCTTCTACATGATTTTTTCGTTTCGATTCATTTATTTTCGTTTCGATTCAATCATTATTGTTTTGATTCATTTATTTTCGTTTCGATTCGATATTTTCGATTCAATTCGAATCGATTTTTTCGATTCGATGCTATTCGATTGGATTTTTTTCTTTTCGATTCGATTATTTTTGTGTTTCAATTTGATTTTTTTTCGTTTCAATTCGATCATTGTCGTTTTGATTATTTATTTTCGTTTCGATTCAATTATTTTAATTTCGATTCGGTTATTTTCGTTTCGATTTGATTATTTTCTATTCAATTAGATTATATTCGTTTCGATTTGATTATTTTTAATTTGATTCGATTTTCGTTTCGATTGATTATTTTCATTTCGATTCGATTATTTTCTATTCGACTTGATTATTTTCGATTCGATCAATTATTTTCATGTGGATTTGAATATTTTGGTTTCGATTCGATTATTTTCATTTCAATTGATTATTTTCGTTTCGATTTGATTATTTTCTATTCGATTTGATTTTTTTGATTCGATTCAATTCGTTTCTTTTCTATTCGAATTTTTTCGATTCAATTTGATTATTTTCAGTTAGATTTGTTTTAGATTCGATTCAATTATTTTTGATTCGATTTGATTTTTCTCATTTCGATTTGATTATTTTCGATTCGATTTGATTTTTTTCGATTCAATTCAATTCGCTTCTTTTTGATTCAATTATTTTCGTTTCTATTTGATTATTTTCGTTTCGATTTGATTATTTTTATTTCGATTAGATTATTTTCGATTCGATTTAGTTATTTTCGCTTCTACTTGATTTTTTTCATTTCGATTCGATTATTTTGGTTTCGATTTGATTATTTTCGATTCGATTATTTTCATATCGATTTGATTATTTTGGTTTCGATTCCATTATTTCCGATTCGATTTGATTATTTTCGATTCGATTTGATTATTTTCGATTCGATTCGGTTATTTTCATTTCCATTTAATTATTTTGGTTTCGATTAGATTATTTTCGCTTCTACTTGATTTTTTTCATTTCAATTCGATTATTTTCTATTCGATTTGATTTTTTTCGATTCGATTCAATTCGTTTCTTTTCGATTCGAATTTTTTGATTCGATTCGTTTATTTTCGTTTTGATGTGATTATTTTCGATTCGATTCGATTATTTTCATTTTGATTGATTATTTTGGTTTCGATTCGATTATTTTCGTTTTGATGCGATTTTTTTCGTTTCGATTCGCTTATTTTCGTTTCGATTATGTTTTTATTCGATTCGGTTATCTTCGTTTTGATTCGATTATTTTCGTTTCGATTCAATTCCATTCCATTCGATATTTATCGATTCGATGCGATTTGATTTTCTTCAATTCGATTCGATTCCATTCCATTTTTTTCATTTCGATTTGATTATTTTTCTTTTGACTGTATTCTTTTTATTCCATTCGATTATTTTCGTTTTGATTCGATTTTCATTTCGATTGGATTATTTTTGTTTCAACTCAATTATTTTCGTTTCAACTCGATTGTTTTTGATTCGATTCGATTATTTTCGTTTCAATTCGAATTTTTAAATCGATTCGTTTATTTTCACTTCGATTTGATTATTTACGTTTCGATTCAATTATTTTCGATTCGATTCGATTATCTTCATTTCGATTCGATTATTTTCGTTTCGATTCGATTTTTTTCGATTCGATTTGATTCCATTCCATTCGATTTCTATCGATTCGATGTGATTTGATTTTCTTAGATTCGATTCGATTCGATTCCATTTTTTCATTTCGATTTGATTATTTTTGTTTAGATTCTATTCTTTTTATTCCATTCGATTATTTTCATTTCGATTCGATTATTTTCATGTCGATTCGATTATTTTGGTTGCGACTCGATAATTTTCATTTCGATTCGGTTATTATCGATTTGATTCGATTATTTTCGTTTCTATTTTATTATTTCGATTCGATTATTTTCATGTCGATTTAATTATTTTGGTTTCAACTCGATTATTTTCGCTTCTACTTGATTTTTTTCATTTCGATTCGATTATTTCCTATTCAATTTGATTATTTTCGATTCGATTCGATTATTTTAGTTTCGATTCGATTATTTTCGATTCGATTCGATTATTTTCATGTGGATTTGATTATTTTGGTTTCGATTCGATTATTTTTGTATCGATTGATTATCTTCGTTTCGATTTGATTATTTTCTATTCGATTCGATTATTTTCATGTCGATTCAATTCGTTTCTTTTCTATTCGAATTTTTTCGATTCGATTTGATTATTTTCAGTTAGATTTGTTTATTTTAGATTCGATTCAATTATTTTTGATTCGATTCGATTTTTCTCATTTCGATTTGATTATTTTCAATTCGATTTGATTTTTGTCGATTCAATTCAATTTGTTTCTTTTCGATTCGATTATTTTCATTTCTATTTGATTATTTTTGTTTCAATTCGATTATTTTCTATTCGATTCGATTATTTTCATGTCGATTCAATTCGTTTCTTTTCAATTCGAATTTTTTCGATTCGATCCGATTATTTTCTTTTCGATTCGATTTTTCTCGTTTTGATTCATTATTTTTGTTTTGATTCGATTATTTTCTATTCGATTTGATTTTTTTCACGTCGATTTGATTATTTTGTTTTCGATTTGATTTTCATTTCGATTGATTATTTTCATTTCGATTTCATCATTTTCTATTCTATTCGATTATTTTAGTTACTATTTGATTACTTTCGATTCGATTCCATTATTTTCATGTCGATTTGATTATTTTGGTTTCGTTTCTATTATTTTCGTTTCGATTGATTATTTTCGATTCGATTTGATTATTTTTGATTCAATTTGATTATTTTTGTTTCGATTTGATTATTTTTGATTCGATTTGATTTTTTTCATGTCAATTTGATTTTAGTTTCGATTTGATTATTTTCAATTCGATTTGATTTTTTTCATGTCGATATGATTTTAGTTTCGATTTGATTATTTTCGATTCGATTTGATTTTTTTCATGTGGATTTGATTATTTTGGCTTCGATTTGATTTTCATTTCGATTGATTATTTTCGTTTCGATTATGTTTTTATTCGATTCGATTATCTTCGTTTTGATTCGATTATTTTCGTTTCGATTCAATTCCATTCCATTCGATATTTATCAATTCGATGCGATTTGATTTTCTTCAATTCGATTCGATTCCATTCCATTTTTTTTCATTTCGATTTGATTATTTTTCTTTTGACTGTATTCTTTTTATTCCATTCGATTATTTTCGTTTTGATTCGATTTTCATTTCGATTGGATTATTTTTGTTTCAACTCAATTATTTTCGTTTCAACTCGATTGTTTTTGATTCGATTCGATTATTTTCGTTTCAATTCGAATTTTTAAATCGATTCGTTTATTTTCACTTCGATTTGATTATTTACATTTCGATTCAATTATTTTCGATTCGATTCGATTATTTTCATTTCGATTCGATTATTTTCGATTCGACTCGATTATTGTTGATTTGATTCGATTATTTTGGTTTCAATTTGATTACTTTTGATTCTATCTGATTATTTTCGTTTCGATGTGATTATTTTCGATTCAATTCGATTATTTTCATGTTGTGTGATTATTTTGGTTTCGATTATTTTCGTTTTGATGCGATTTTTTGTTTCGATTCGATTATTTTCGTTTCGATTATGTTTTTATTCAACTCGATTATCTTCATTTCGATTCGATTATTTTCATTTCGATTCGATTTTTTTCGATTCGATTCGATTCCATTCCATTCGGTTTCTATTGATTCGATGAGATTTGATTTTCTTAGATTCGATTCGATTCCTTTTTTTTATTTCGATTTGATTATTTTTGTTTAGATTCTATTCTTTTTATTCCATCCGATTATTTTCGTTTCGATTCGATTATTTTCATGTCGATTCGATTATTTTGGTTGCGACTCGATTATTTTCGTTTCTATTTTATTATTTCGATTCGATTATTTTCATGTCGATTTAATTATTTTGGTTTCAACTCGATTATTTTCGCTTCTACTTGATTTTTTTCATTTCGATTCGATTATTTCCTATTCAATTTGATTATTTTCGATTCGATTTGATTATTTTAGTTTCGATTTGATTATTTTTGATTCGATTCGATTATTTTCATGTGGATTTGATTATTTTGGTTTCAATTCGATTATTTTTGTATCGATTGATTATTTTCGTTTTGATTCGATTATTTTCTATTCGATTCGATTATTTTCATGTCGATTCAATTTGTTTCTTTTGTATTCGAATTTTTTCGATTCGATTCGATTATTTTCTTTTCAATTCGATTTTTCTCGTTTCGATTCATTATTTTTGTTTCGATTCGATTATTTTCTATTCGATTTGATTATTTTCATGTCGATTTAATTCGTTTCTTTTCGATTCGAATTTTTACGTTTCGATTCGATTATTTTCTATCCGATTCGATTATTTTCATGTCGATTCAATTCGTTTCTTTTCAATTCGAATTTTTTCGATTCGATCCGTTTATTTTCTTTTCGATTCGATTATTTTCGTTTCGATTATTTTCATTTCGATTTGACTTTTCTCATCTCGATTCGATTATTTTCATTTCTATTTGATTATTTTCGATTTGATTATTTTTGATTTGATTTTTTTCGCTTCTACATGATTTTTTCGTTTCGATTCATTTATTTTCGTTTCGATTCAATCATTATTGTTTTGATTCATTTATTTTCGTTTCGATTCGATATTTTCGATTCAATTCGAATCGATTTTTTCGATTCGATGCTATTCGATTGGATTTTTTTCTTTTCGATTCGATTATTTTTGTGTTTCAATTTGATTTTTTTTCGTTTCAATTCGATCATTGTCGTTTTGATTATTTATTTTCGTTTCAATTCAATTATTTTAATTTCGATTCGGTTATTTTCGTTTCGATTTGATTATTTTCTATTCAATTAGATTATATTCGTTTCGATTTGATTATTTTTAATTTGATTCGATTTTCGTTTCGATTGATTATTTTCATTTCGATTCGATTATTTTCTATTCGACTTGATTATTTTCGATTCGATCAATTATTTTCATGTGGATTTGAATATTTTGGTTTCGATTCGATTATTTTCATTTCAATTGATTATTTTCGTTTCGATTTGATTATTTTCTATTCGATTTGATTTTTTTGATTCGATTCAATTCGTTTCTTTTCTATTCGAATTTTTTCGATTCAATTTGATTATTTTCAGTTAGATTTGTTTTAGATTCGATTCAATTATTTTTGATTCGATTTGATTTTTCTCATTTCGATTTGATTATTTTCGATTCGATTTGATTTTTTTCGATTCAATTCAATTCGCTTCTTTTTGATTCAATTATTTTCGTTTCTATTTGATTATTTTCGTTTCGATTTGATTATTTTTATTTCGATTAGATTATTTTCGATTCGATTTAATTATTTTCGCTTCTACTTGATTTTTTTCATTTCGATTCGATTATTTTGGTTTCGATTTGATTATTTTCGATTCGATTATTTTCATATCGATTTGATTATTTTGGTTTCGATTCCATTATTTCCGATTCGATTTGATTATTTTCGATTCGATTTGATTATTTTCGATTCGATTCGGTTATTTTCATTTCCATTTAATTATTTTGGTTTCGATTAGATTATTTTCGCTTCTACTTGATTTTTTTCATTTCAATTCGATTATTTTCTATTCGATTTGATTTTTTTCGATTCGATTCAATTCGTTTCTTTTCGATTCGAATTTTTTGATTCGATTCGTTTATTTTCGTTTTGATGTGATTATTTTCGATTCGATTCGATTATTTTCATTTTGATTGATTATTTTGGTTTCGATTCGATTATTTTCGTTTTGATGCGATTTTTTTCGTTTCGATTCGCTTATTTTCGTTTCGATTATGTTTTTATTCGATTCGATTATCTTCGTTTTGATTCGATTATTTTCGTTTCGATTCAATTCCATTCCATTCGATATTTATCGATTCGATGCGATTTGATTTTCTTCAATTCGATTCGATTCCATTCCATTTTTTTCATTTCGATTTGATTATTTTTCTTTTGACTGTATTCTTTTTATTCCATTCGATTATTTTCGTTTTGATTCGATTTTCATTTCGATTGGATTATTTTTGTTTCAACTCAATTATTTTCGTTTCAACTCGATTGTTTTTGATTCGATTCGATTATTTTCGTTTCAATTCGAATTTTTAAATCGATTCGTTTATTTTCACTTCGATTTGATTATTTACGTTTCGATTCAATTATTTTCGATTCGATTCGATTATCTTCATTTCGATTCGATTATTTTCGTTTCGATTCGATTTTTTTCGATTCGATTTGATTCCATTCCATTCGATTTCTATCGATTCGATGTGATTTGATTTTCTTAGATTGGATTCGATTCGATTCCATTTTTTTCATTTCGATTTGATTATTTTTGTTTAGATTCTATTCTTTTTATTCCATTCGATTATTTTCATTTCGATTCGATTATTTTCATGTCGATTCGATTATTTTGGTTGCGACTCGATAATTTTCATTTCGATTCGGTTATTATCGATTTGATTCGATTATTTTCGTTTCTATTTTATTATTTCGATTCGATTATTTTCATGTCGATTTAATTATTTTGGTTTCAACTCGATTATTTTCGCTTCTACTTGATTTTTTTCATTTCGATTCGATTATTTCCTATTCAATTTGATTATTTTCGATTCGATTCGATTATTTTAGTTTCGATTCGATTATTTTCGATTCGATTCGATTATTTTCATGTGGATTTGATTATTTTGGTTTCGATTCGATTATTTTTGTATCGATTGATTATCTTCGTTTCGATTTGATTATTTTCTATTCGATTCGATTATTTTCATGTCGATTCAATTCGTTTCTTTTCTATTCGAATTTTTTCGATTCGATTTGATTATTTTCAGTTAGATTTGTTTATTTTAGATTCGATTCAATTATTTTTGATTCGATTCGATTTTTCTCATTTCGATTTGATTATTTTCAATTCGATTTGATTTTTTTCGATTCAATTCAATTTGTTTCTTTTCGATTCGATTATTTTCATTTCTATTTGATTATTTTCATTTCAATTCGATTATTTTCTATTCGATTCGATTATTTTTATGTCGATTCAATTCGTTTCTTTTCAATTCGAATTTTTTCGATTCGATCCGATTATTTTCTTTTCGATTCGATTTTTCTCGTTTTGATTCATTATTTTTGTTTTGATTCATTTTCTATTCGATTTGATTTTTTTCATGTCGATTTGATTATTTTGTTTTCGATTTGATTTTCATTTCGATTGATTATTTTCGTTTCGATTTCATCATTTTCTATTCTATTCGATTATTTTAGTTACTATTTGATTACTTTCGATTCGATTCCATTATTTTCATGTCGATTTGATTATTTTGGTTTCGTTTCTATTATTTTCGTTTCGATTGATTATTTTCGATTCGATTTGATTATTTTTGATTCAATTTGATTATTTTTGTTTCGATTTGATTATTTTTGATTCGATTTGATTTTTTTCATGTCAATTTGATTTTAGTTTCGATTTGATTATTTTCAATTCGATTTGATTTTTTTCATGTCGATATGATTTTAGTTTCGATTTGATTATTTTCGATTCGATTTGATTTTTTTCATGTGGATTTGATTATTTTGGCTTCGATTTGATTTTCATTTCGATTGATTATTTTCGTTTCGATTATGTTTTTATTCGATTCGATTATCTTCGTTTTGATTCGATTATTTTCGTTTCGATTCAATTCCATTCCATTCGATATTTATCGATTCGATGCGATTTGATTTTCTTCAATTCGATTCGATTCCATTCCATTTTTTTCATTTCGATTTGATTATTTTTCTTTTGACTGTATTCTTTTTATTCCATTCGATTATTTTCGTTTTGATTCGATTTTCATTTCGATTGGATTATTTTTGTTTCAACTCAATTATTTTCGTTTCAACTCGATTGTTTTTGATTCGATTCGATTATTTTCGTTTCAATTCGAATTTTTAAATCGATTCGTTTATTTTCACTTCGATTTGATTATTTACGTTTCGATTCAATTATTTTCGATTCGATTCGATTATCTTCATTTCGATTCGATTATTTTCGTTTCGATTCGATTTTTTTCGATTCGATTTGATTCCATTCCATTCGATTTCTATCGATTCGATGTGATTTGATTTTCTTAGATTGGATTCGATTCGATTCCATTTTTTTCATTTCGATTTGATTATTTTTGTTTAGATTCTATTCTTTTTATTCCATTCGATTATTTTCATTTCGATTCGATTATTTTCATGTCGATTCGATTATTTTGGTTGCGACTCGATAATTTTCATTTCGATTCGGTTATTATCGATTTGATTCGATTATTTTCGTTTCTATTTTATTATTTCGATTCGATTATTTTCATGTCGATTTAATTATTTTGGTTTCAACTCGATTATTTTCGCTTCTACTTGATTTTTTTCATTTCGATTCGATTATTTCCTATTCAATTTGATTATTTTCGATTCGATTCGATTATTTTAGTTTCGATTCGATTATTTTCGATTCGATTCGATTATTTTCATGTGGATTTGATTATTTTGGTTTCGATTCGATTATTTTTGTATCGATTGATTATCTTCGTTTCGATTTGATTATTTTCTATTCGATTCGATTATTTTCATGTCGATTCAATTCGTTTCTTTTCTATTCGAATTTTTTCGATTCGATTTGATTATTTTCAGTTAGATTTGTTTATTTTAGATTCGATTCAATTATTTTTGATTCGATTCGATTTTTCTCATTTCGATTTGATTATTTTCAATTCGATTTGATTTTTGTCGATTCAATTCAATTTGTTTCTTTTCGATTCGATTATTTTCATTTCTATTTGATTATTTTCGTTTCAATTCGATTATTTTCTATTCGATTCGATTATTTTCATGTCGATTCAATTCGTTTCTTTTCAATTCGAATTTTTTCGATTCGATCCGATTATTTTCTTTTCGATTCGATTTTTCTCGTTTTGATTCATTATTTTTGTTTTGATTCGATTATTTTCTATTCGATTTGATTTTTTTCATGTCGATTTGATTATTTTGTTTTCGATTTGATTTTCATTTCGATTGATTATTTTCATTTCGATTTCATCATTTTCTATTCTATTCGATTATTTTAGTTACTATTTGATTACTTTCGATTCGATTCCATTATTTTCATGTCGATTTGATTATTTTGGTTTCGTTTCTATTATTTTCGTTTCGATTGATTATTTTCGATTCGATTTGATTATTTTTGATTCAATTTGATTATTTTTGTTTCGATTTGATTATTTTTGATTCGATTTGATTTTTTTCATGTCAATTTGATTTTAGTTTCGATTTGATTATTTTCAATTCGATTTGATTTTTTTCATGTCGATATGATTTTAGTTTCGATTTGATTATTTTCGATTCGATTTGATTTTTTTCATGTGGATTTGATTATTTTGGCTTTGATTTGATTTTCATTTCGATTGATTATTTTCGTTTCGATTATGTTTTTATTCGATTCGATTATCTTCGTTTTGATTCGATTATTTTCATTTCGATTCAATTCCATTCCATTCGATATTTATCAATTCGATGCGATTTGATTTTCTTCAATTCGATTCGATTCCATTCCATTTTTTTCATTTCGATTTGATTATTTTTCTTTTGACTGTATTCTTTTTATTCCATTCGATTATTTTCGTTTTGATTCGATTTTCATTTCGATTGGATTATTTTTGTTTCAACTCCATTATTTTCGTTTCAACTCGATTGTTTTTGATTCGATTCAATTATTTTCGTTTCAATTCGAATTTTTAAATCGATTCGTTTATTTTCACTTCGATTTGATTATTTACATTTCGATTCAATTATTTTCGATTCGATTCGATTATTTTCATTTCGATTCGATTATTTTCGATTCGACTCGATTATTGTTGATTTGATTCGGTTATTTTGGTTTCAATTTGATTACTTTTGATTCTATCTGATTATTTTCGTTTCGATGTGATTATTTTCAATTCAATTCGATT
The DNA here is from genome assembly GCF_048418805.1 of Vulpes vulpes. Classification (NCBI taxonomy): domain Eukaryota; kingdom Metazoa; phylum Chordata; class Mammalia; order Carnivora; family Canidae; genus Vulpes; species Vulpes vulpes. Next base: position 480,740 of record NW_027325672.1, read on the forward strand.
ATTTTCATGTTGTGTGATTATTTTGGTTTCGATTATTTTCGTTTTGATGCGATTTTTTGTTTCGATTCGATTATTTTCGTTTCGATTATGTTTTTATTCAACTCGATTATCTTCATTTCGATTCGATTATTTTCATTTCGATTCGATTTTTTTCGATTCGATTCGATTCCATTCCATTCGGTTTCTATTGATTCGATGAGATTTGATTTTCTTAGATTCGATTCGATTCCTTTTTTTTATTTCGATTTGATTATTTTTGTTTAGATTCTATTCTTTTTATTCCATCCGATTATTTTCGTTTCGATTCGATTATTTTCATGTCGATTCGATTATTTTGGTTGCGACTCGATTATTTTCGCTTCCACTTGATTTTTTTCATTTCGATTCGATTATTTCCTATTCAATTTGATTATTTTCGATTCGATTTGATTATTTTAGTTTCGATTTGATTATTTTTGATTCGATTCGATTATTTTCATGTGGATTTGATTATTTTGGTTTCAATTCGATTATTTTTGTATCGATTGATTATTTTCGTTTTGATTCGATTATTTTCTATTCGATTCGATTATTTTCATGTCGATTCAATTTGTTTCTTTTGTATTCGAATTTTTCGATTCGATTCGATTATTTTCTTTTCAATTCGATTTTTCTCGTTTCGATTCATTATTTTTGTTTCGATTCGATTATTTTCTATTCGATTTGATTATTTTCATGTCGATTTAATTCGTTTCTTTTCGATTCGAATTTTTACGTTTCGATTCGATTATTTTCTATCCGATTCGATTATTTTCATGTCGATTCAATTCGTTTCTTTTCAATTCGAATTTTTTCGATTCGATCCGTTTATTTTCTTTTCAATTCGATTATTTTCGTTTCGATTCGATTATTTTCATTTCGATTTGACTTTTCTCATCTCGATTCGATTATTTTCATTTCTATTTGATTATTTTCGATTTGATTATTTTTGATTTGATTTTTTCGCTTCTACATGATTTTTTCGTTTCGATTCATTTATTTTCGTTTCGATTCAATCATTATTGTTTTGATTCATTTATTTTCGTTTCGATTCGATATTTTCGATTCAATTCGAATCGATTTTTTCGATTCGATGCTATTCGATTGGATTTTTTTCTTTTCGATTCGATTATTTTTGTGTTTCAATTTGATTTTTTTTCGTTTCAATTCGATCATTGTCGTTTTGATTATTTATTTTCGTTTCAATTCAATTATTTTAATTTCGATTCGGTTATTTTCGTTTCGATTTGATTATTTTCTATTCAATTAGATTATATTCGTTTCGATTTGATTATTTTTAATTTGATTCGATTTTCGTTTCGATTGATTATTTTCATTTCGATTCGATTATTTTCTATTCGACTTGATTATTTTCGATTCGATCAATTATTTTCATGTGGATTTGAATATTTTGGTTTCGATTCGATTATTTTCATTTCAATTGATTATTTTCGTTTCGATTTGATTATTTTCTACTCGATTTGATTTTTTTGATTCGATTCAATTCGTTTCTTTTCTATTCGAATTTTTTCGATTCAATTTGATTATTTTCAGTTAGATTTGTTTTAGATTCGATTCAATTATTTTTGATTCGATTTGATTTTTCTCATTTCGATTTGATTATTTTCGATTCGATTTGATTTTTTTCGATTCAATTCAATTCGCTTCTTTTTGATTCAATTATTTTCGTTTCTATTTGATTATTTTCGTTTCGATTTGATTATTTTTATTTCGATTAGATTATTTTCGATTCGATTTAATTATTTTCGCTTCTACTTGATTTTTTTCATTTCGATTCGATTATTTTGGTTTCGATTTGATTATTTTCGATTCGATTATTTTCATATCGATTTGATTATTTTGGTTTCGATTCCATTATTTCCGATTCGATTTGATTATTTTCGATTCGATTTGATTATTTTCGATTCGATTCGGTTATTTTCATTTCCATTTAATTATTTTGGTTTCGATTAGATTATTTTCGCTTCTACTTGATTTTTTTCATTTCAATTCGATTATTTTCTATTCGATTTGATTTTTTTCGATTCGATTCAATTCGTTTCTTTTCGATTCGAATTTTTTGATTCGATTCGTTTATTTTCGTTTTGATGTGATTATTTTCGATTCGATTCGATTATTTTCATTTTGATTGATTATTTTGGTTTCGATTCGATTATTTTCGTTTTGATGCGATTTTTTTCGTTTCGATTCGCTTATTTTCGTTTCGATTATGTTTTTATTCGATTCGGTTATCTTCGTTTTGATTCGATTATTTTCGTTTCGATTCAATTCCATTCCATTCGATATTTATCGATTCGATGCGATTTGATTTTCTTCAATTCGATTCGATTCCATTCCATTTTTTTCATTTCGATTTGATTATTTTTCTTTTGACTGTATTCTTTTTATTCCATTCGATTATTTTCGTTTTGATTCGATTTTCATTTCGATTGGATTATTTTTGTTTCAACTCAATTATTTTCGTTTCAACTCGATTGTTTTTGATTCGATTCGATTATTTTCGTTTCAATTCGAATTTTTAAATCGATTCGTTTATTTTCACTTCGATTTGATTATTTACGTTTCGATTCAATTATTTTCGATTCGATTCGATTATCTTCATTTCGATTCGATTATTTTCGTTTCGATTCGATTTTTTTCGATTCGATTTGATTCCATTCCATTCGATTTCTATCGATTCGATGTGATTTGATTTTCTTAGATTCGATTCGATTCGATTCCATTTTTTTCATTTCGATTTGATTATTTTTGTTTAGATTCTATTCTTTTTATTCCATTCGATTATTTTCATTTCGATTCGATTATTTTCATGTCGATTCGATTATTTTGGTTGCGACTCGATAATTTTCATTTCGATTCGGTTATTATCGATTTGATTCGATTATTTTCGTTTCTATTTTATTATTTCGATTCGATTATTTTCATGTCGATTTAATTATTTTGGTTTCAACTCGATTATTTTCGCTTCTACTTGATTTTTTTCATTTCGATTCGATTATTTCCTATTCAATTTGATTATTTTCGATTCGATTCGATTATTTTAGTTTCGATTCGATTATTTTCGATTCGATTCGATTATTTTCATGTGGATTTGATTATTTTGGTTTCGATTCGATTATTTTTGTATCGATTGATTATCTTCGTTTCGATTTGATTATTTTCTATTCGATTCGATTATTTTCATGTCGATTCAATTCGTTTCTTTTCTATTCGAATTTTTTCGATTCGATTTGATTATTTTCAGTTAGATTTGTTTATTTTAGATTCGATTCAATTATTTTTGATTCGATTCGATTTTTCTCATTTCGATTTGATTATTTTCAATTCGATTTGATTTTTGTCGATTCAATTCAATTTGTTTCTTTTCGATTCGATTATTTTCATTTCTATTTGATTATTTTCGTTTCAATTCGATTATTTTCTATTCGATTCGATTATTTTCATGTCGATTCAATTCGTTTCTTTTCAATTCGAATTTTTTCGATTCGATCCGATTATTTTCTTTTCGATTCGATTTTTCTCGTTTTGATTCATTATTTTTGTTTTGATTCGATTATTTTCTATTCGATTTGATTTTTTTCATGTCGATTTGATTATTTTGTTTTCGATTTGATTTTCATTTCGATTGATTATTTTCATTTCGATTTCATCATTTTCTATTCTATTCGATTATTTTAGTTACTATTTGATTACTTTCGATTCGATTCCATTATTTTCATGTCGATTTGATTATTTTGGTTTCGTTTCTATTATTTTCGTTTCGATTGATTATTTTCGATTCGATTTGATTATTTTTGATTCAATTTGATTATTTTTGTTTCGATTTGATTATTTTTGATTCGATTTGATTTTTTTCATGTCAATTTGATTTTAGTTTCGATTTGATTATTTTCAATTCGATTTGATTTTTTTCATGTCGATATGATTTTAGTTTCGATTTGATTATTTTCGATTCGATTTGATTTTTTTCATGTGGATTTGATTATTTTGGCTTCGATTTGATTTTCATTTCGATTGATTATTTTCGTTTCGATTATGTTTTTATTCGATTCGATTATCTTCGTTTTGATTCGATTATTTTCGTTTCGATTCAATTCCATTCCATTCGATATTTATCAATTCGATGCGATTTGATTTTCTTCAATTCGATTCGATTCCATTCCATTTTTTTTCATTTCGATTTGATTATTTTTCTTTTGACTGTATTCTTTTTATTCCATTCGATTATTTTCGTTTTGATTCGATTTTCATTTCGATTGGATTATTTTTGTTTCAACTCAATTATTTTCGTTTCAACTCGATTGTTTTTGATTCGATTCGATTATTTTCGTTTCAATTCGAATTTTTAAATCGATTCGTTTATTTTCACTTCGATTTGATTATTTACATTTCGATTCAATTATTTTCGATTCGATTCGATTATTTTCATTTCGATTCGATTATTTTCGATTCGACTCGATTATTGTTGATTTGATTCGATTATTTTGGTTTCAATTTGATTACTTTTGATTCTATCTGATTATTTTCGTTTCGATGTGATTATTTTCGATTCAATTCGATTATTTTCATGTTGTGTGATTATTTTGGTTTCGATTATTTTCGTTTTGATGCGATTTTTTGTTTCGATTCGATTATTTTCGTTTCGATTATGTTTTTATTCAACTCGATTATCTTCATTTCGATTCGATTATTTTCATTTCGATTCGATTTTTTTCGATTCGATTCGATTCCATTCCATTCGGTTTCTATTGATTCGATGAGATTTGATTTTCTTAGATTCGATTCGATTCCTTTTTTTTATTTCGCTTTGATTATTTTTGTTTAGATTCTATTCTTTTTATTCCATCCGATTATTTTCATTTCGATTCGATTATTTTCATGTCGATTCGATTATTTTGGTTGCGACTCGATTATTTTCGTTTCTATTTTATTATTTCGATTCGATTATTTTCATGTCGATTTAATTATTTTGGTTTCAACTCGATTATTTTCGCTTCTACTTGATTTTTTTCATTTCGATTCGATTATTTCCTATTCAATTTGATTATTTTCGATTCGATTTGATTATTTTAGTTTCGATTTGATTATTTTTGATTCGATTCGATTATTTTCATGTGGATTTGATTATTTTGGTTTCAATTCGATTATTTTTGTATCGATTGATTATTTTCGTTTTGATTCGATTATTTTCTATTCGATTCGATTATTTTCATGTCGATTCAATTTGTTTCTTTTGTATTCGAATTTTTTCGATTCGATTCGATTATTTTCTTTTCAATTCGATTTTTCTCGTTTCGATTCATTATTTTTGTTTCGATTCGATTATTTTCTATTCGATTTGATTATTTTCATGTCGATTTAATTCGTTTCTTTTCGATTCGAATTTTTACGTTTCGATTCGATTATTTTCTATCCGATTCGATTATTTTCATGTCGATTCAATTCGTTTCTTTTCAATTCGAATTTTTTCGATTCGATCCGTTTATTTTCTTTTCGATTCGATTATTTTCGTTTCGATTATTTTCATTTCGATTTGACTTTTCTCATCTCGATTCGATTATTTTCATTTCTATTTGATTATTTTCGATTTGATTATTTTTGATTTGATTTTTTTCGCTTCTACATGATTTTTTCGTTTCGATTCATTTATTTTCGTTTCGATTCAATCATTATTGTTTTGATTCATTTATTTTCGTTTCGATTCGATATTTTCGATTCAATTCGAATCGATTTTTTCGATTCGATGCTATTCGATTGGATTTTTTTCTTTTCGATTCGATTATTTTTGTGTTTCAATTTGATTTTTTTTCGTTTCAATTCGATCATTGTCGTTTTGATTATTTATTTTCGTTTCGATTCAATTATTTTAATTTCGATTCGGTTATTTTCGTTTCGATTTGATTATTTTCTATTCAATTAGATTATATTCGTTTCGATTTGATTATTTTTAATTTGATTCGATTTTCGTTTCGATTGATTATTTTCATTTCGATTCGATTATTTTCTATTCGACTTGATTATTTTCGATTCGATCAATTATTTTCATGTGGATTTGAATATTTTGGTTTCGATTCGATTATTTTCATTTCAATTGATTATTTTCGTTTCGATTTGATTATTTTCTATTCGATTTGATTTTTTTGATTCGATTCAATTCGTTTCTTTTCTATTCGAATTTTTTCGATTCAATTTGATTATTTTCAGTTAGATTTGTTTTAGATTCGATTCAATTATTTTTGATTCGATTTGATTTTTCTCATTTCGATTTGATTATTTTCGATTCGATTTGATTTTTTTCGATTCAATTCAATTCGCTTCTTTTTGATTCAATTATTTTCGTTTCTATTTGATTATTTTCGTTTCGATTTGATTATTTTTATTTCGATTAGATTATTTTCGATTCGATTTAATTATTTTCGCTTCTACTTGATTTTTTTCATTTCGATTCGATTATTTTGGTTTCGATTTGATTATTTTCGATTCGATTATTTTCATATCGATTTGATTATTTTGGTTTCGATTCCATTATTTCCGATTCGATTTGATTATTTTCGATTCGATTTGATTATTTTCGATTCGATTCGGTTATTTTCATTTCCATTTAATTATTTTGGTTTCGATTAGATTATTTTCGCTTCTACTTGATTTTTTTCATTTCAATTCGATTATTTTCTATTCGATTTGATTTTTTTCGATTCGATTCAATTCGTTTCTTTTCGATTCGAATTTTTTGATTCGATTCGTTTATTTTCGTTTTGATGTGATTATTTTCGATTCGATTCGATTATTTTCATTTTGATTGATTATTTTGGTTTCGATTCGATTATTTTCGTTTTGATGCGATTTTTTTCGTTTCGATTCGCTTATTTTCGTTTCGATTATGTTTTTATTCGATTCGGTTATCTTCGTTTTGATTCGATTATTTTCGTTTCGATTCAATTCCATTCCATTCGATATTTATCGATTCGATGCGATTTGATTTTCTTCAATTCGATTCGATTCCATTCCATTTTTTTCATTTCGATTTGATTATTTTTCTTTTGACTGTATTCTTTTTATTCCATTCGATTATTTTCGTTTTGATTCGATTTTCATTTCGATTGGATTATTTTTGTTTCAACTCAATTATTTTCGTTTCAACTCGATTGTTTTTGATTCGATTCGATTATTTTCGTTTCAATTCGAATTTTTAAATCGATTCGTTTATTTTCACTTCGATTTGATTATTTACGTTTCGATTCAATTATTTTCGATTCGATTCGATTATCTTCATTTCGATTCGATTATTTTCGTTTCGATTCGATTTTTTTCGATTCGATTTGATTCCATTCCATTCGATTTCTATCGATTCGATGTGATTTGATTTTCTTAGATTCGATTCGATTCGATTCCATTTTTTTCATTTCGATTTGATTATTTTTGTTTAGATTCTATTCTTTTTATTCCATTCGATTATTTTCATTTCGATTCGATTATTTTCATGTCGATTCGATTATTTTGGTTGCGACTCGATAATTTTCATTTCGATTCGGTTATTATCGATTTGATTCGATTATTTTCGTTTCTATTTTATTATTTCGATTCGATTATTTTCATGTCGATTTAATTATTTTGGTTTCAACTCGATTATTTTCGCTTCTACTTGATTTTTTTCGATTCGATTCGATTATTTTAGTTTCGATTCGATTATTTTCGATTCGATTCGATTATTTTCATGTGGATTTGATTATTTTGGTTTCGATTCGATTATTTTTGTATCGATTGATTATCTTCGTTTCGATTTGATTATTTTCTATTCGATTCGATTATTTTCATGTCGATTCAATTCGTTTCTTTTCTATTCGAATTTTTTCGATTCGATTTGATTATTTTCAGTTAGATTTGTTTATTTTAGATTCGATTCAATTATTTTTGATTCGATTCGATTTTTCTCATTTCGATTTGATTATTTTCAATTCGATTTGATTTTTGTCGATTCAATTCAATTTGTTTCTTTTCGATTCGATTATTTTCATTTCTATTTGATTATTTTCGTTTCAATTCGATTATTTTCTATTCGATTCGATTATTTTCATGTCGATTCAATTCGTTTCTTTTCAATTCGAATTTTTTCGATTCGATCCGATTATTTTCTTTTCGATTCGATTTTTCTCGTTTTGATTCATTATTTTTGTTTTGATTCGATTATTTTCTATTCGATTTGATTTTTTTCATGTCGATTTGATTATTTTGTTTTCGATTTGATTTTCATTTCGATTGATTATTTTCATTTCGATTTCATCATTTTCTATTCTATTCGATTATTTTAGTTACTATTTGATTACTTTCGATTCGATTCCATTATTTTCATGTCGATTTGATTATTTTGGTTTCGTTTCTATTATTTTCGTTTCGATTGATTATTTTCGATTCGATTTGATTATTTTTGATTCAATTTGATTATTTTTGTTTCGATTTGATTATTTTTGATTCGATTTGATTTTTTTCATGTCAATTTGATTTTAGTTTCGATTTGATTATTTTCAATTCGATTTGATTTTTTTCATGTCGATATGATTTTAGTTTCGATTTGATTATTTTCGATTCGATTTGATTTTTTTCATGTGGATTTGATTATTTTGGCTTCGATTTGATTTTCATTTCGATTGATTATTTTCGTTTCGATTATGTTTTTATTCGATTCGATTATCTTCGTTTTGATTCGATTATTTTCGTTTCGATTCAATTCCATTCCATTCGATATTTATCAATTCGATGCGATTTGATTTTCTTCAATTCGATTCGATTCCATTCCATTTTTTTTCATTTCGATTTGATTATTTTTCTTTTGACTGTATTCTTTTTATTCCATTCGATTATTTTCGTTTTGATTCGATTTTCATTTCGATTGGATTATTTTTGTTTCAACTCAATTATTTTCGTTTCAACTCGATTGTTTTTGATTCGATTCGATTATTTTCGTTTCAATTCGAATTTTTAAATCGATTCGTTTATTTTCACTTCGATTTGATTATTTACATTTCGATTCAATTATTTTCGATTCGATTCGATTATTTTCATTTCGATTCGATTATTTTCGATTCGACTCGATTATTGTTGATTTGATTCGATTATTTTGGTTTCAATTTGATTACTTTTGATTCTATCTGATTATTTTCGTTTCGATGTGATTATTTTCGATTCAATTCGATTATTTTCATGTTGTGTGATTATTTTGGTTTCGATTATTTTCGTTTTGATGCGATTTTTTGTTTCGATTCGATTATTTTCGTTTCGATTATGTTTTTATTCAACTCGATTATCTTCATTTCGATTCGATTATTTTCATTTCGATTCGATTTTTTTCGATTCGATTCGATTCCATTCCATTCGGTTTCTATTGATTCGATGAGATTTGATTTTCTTAGATTCGATTCGATTCCTTTTTTTTATTTCGCTTTGATTATTTTTGTTTAGATTCTATTCTTTTTATTCCATCCGATTATTTTCATTTCGATTCGATTATTTTCATGTCGATTCGATTATTTTGGTTGCGACTCGATTATTTTCGTTTCTATTTTATTATTTCGATTCGATTATTTTCATGTCGATTTAATTATTTTGGTTTCAACTCGATTATTTTCGCTTCTACTTGATTTTTTTCATTTCGATTCGATTATTTCCTATTCAATTTGATTATTTTCGATTCGATTTGATTATTTTAGTTTCGATTTGATTATTTTTGATTCGATTCGATTATTTTCATGTGGATTTGATTATTTTGGTTTCAATTCGATTATTTTTGTATCGATTGATTATTTTCGTTTTGATTCGATTATTTTCTATTCGATTCGATTATTTTCATGTCGATTCAATTTGTTTCTTTTGTATTCGAATTTTTTCGATTCGATTCGATTATTTTCTTTTCAATTCGATTTTTCTCGTTTCGATTCATTATTTTTGTTTCGATTCGATTATTTTCTATTCGATTTGATTATTTTCATGTCGATTTAATTCGTTTCTTTTCGATTCGAATTTTTACGTTTCGATTCGATTATTTTCTATCCGATTCGATTATTTTCATGTCGATTCAATTCGTTTCTTTTCAATTCGAATTTTTTCGATTCGATCCGTTTATTTTCTTTTCGATTCGATTATTTTCGTTTCGATTATTTTCATTTCGATTTGACTTTTCTCATCTCGATTCGATTATTTTCATTTCTATTTGATTATTTTCGATTTGATTATTTTTGATTTGATTTTTTTCGCTTCTACATGATTTTTTCGTTTCGATTCATTTATTTTCGTTTCGATTCAATCATTATTGTTTTGATTCATTTATTTTCGTTTCGATTCGATATTTTCGATTCAATTCGAATCGATTTTTTCGATTCGATGCTATTCGATTGGATTTTTTTCTTTTCGATTCGATTATTTTTGTGTTTCAATTTGATTTTTTTTCGTTTCAATTCGATCATTGTCGTTTTGATTATTTATTTTCGTTTCGATTCAATTATTTTAATTTCGATTCGGTTATTTTCGTTTCGATTTGATTATTTTCTATTCAATTAGATTATATTCGTTTCGATTTGATTATTTTTAATTTGATTCGATTTTCGTTTCGATTGATTATTTTCATTTCGATTCGATTATTTTCTATTCGACTTGATTATTTTCGATTCGATCAATTATTTTCATGTGGATTTGAATATTTTGGTTTCGATTCGATTATTTTCATTTCAATTGATTATTTTCGTTTCGATTTGATTATTTTCTATTCGATTTGATTTTTTTGATTCGATTCAATTCGTTTCTTTTCTATTCGAATTTTTTCGATTCAATTTGATTATTTTCAGTTAGATTTGTTTTAGATTCGATTCAATTATTTTTGATTCGATTTGATTTTTCTCATTTCGATTTGATTATTTTCGATTCGATTTGATTTTTTTCGATTCAATTCAATTCGCTTCTTTTTGATTCAATTATTTTCGTTTCTATTTGATTATTTTCGTTTCGATTTGATTATTTTTATTTCGATTAGATTATTTTCGATTCGATTTAATTATTTTCGCTTCTACTTGATTTTTTTCATTTCGATTCGATTATTTTGGTTTCGATTTGATTATTTTCGATTCGATTATTTTCATATCGATTTGATTATTTTGGTTTTGATTCCATTATTTCCGATTCGATTTGATTATTTTCGATTCGATTTGATTATTTTCGATTCGATTCGGTTATTTTCATTTCCATTTAATTATTTTGGTTTCGATTAGATTATTTTCGCTTCTACTTGATTTTTTTCATTTCAATTCGATTATTTTCTATTCGATTTGATTTTTTTCGATTCGATTCAATTCGTTTCTTTTCGATTCGAATTTTTTGATTCGATTCGTTTATTTTCGTTTTGATGTGATTATTTTCGATTCGATTCGATTATTTTCATTTTGATTATTTTGGTTTCGATTCGATTATTTTCGTTTTGATGCGATTTTTTTCGTTTCGATTCGCTTATTTTCGTTTCGATTATGTTTTTATTCGATTCGGTTATCTTCGTTTTGATTCGATTATTTTCGTTTCGATTCAATTCCATTCCATTCGATATTTATCGATTCGATGCGATTTGATTTTCTTCAATTCGATTCGATTCCATTCCATTTTTTTCATTTCGATTTGATTATTTTTCTTTTGACTGTATTCTTTTTATTCCATTCGATTATTTTCGTTTTGATTCGATTTTCATTTCGATTGGATTATTTTTGTTTCAACTCAATTATTTTCGTTTCAACTCGATTGTTTTTGATTCGATTCGATTATTTTCGTTTCAATTCGAATTTTTAAATCGATTCGTTTATTTTCACTTCGATTTGATTATTTACGTTTCGATTCAATTATTTTCGATTCGATTCGATTATCTTCATTTCGATTCGATTATTTTCGTTTCGATTCGATTTTTTTCGATTCGATTTGATTCCATTCCATTCGATTTCTATCGATTCGATGTGATTTGATTTTCTTAGATTCGATTCGATTCGATTCCATTTTTTTCATTTCGATTTGATTATTTTTGTTTAGATTCTATTCTTTTTATTCCATTCGATTATTTTCATTTCGATTCGATTATTTTCATGTCGATTCGATTATTTTGGTTGCGACTCGATAATTTTCATTTCGATTCGGTTATTATCGATTTGATTCGATTATTTTCGTTTCTATTTTATTATTTCGATTCGATTATTTTCATGTCGATTTAATTATTTTGGTTTCAACTCGATTATTTTCGCTTCTACTTGATTTTTTTCATTTCGATTCGATTATTTCCTATTCAATTTGATTATTTTCGATTCGATTCGATTATTTTAGTTTCGATTCGATTATTTTCGATTCGATTCGATTATTTTCATGTGGATTTGATTATTTTGGTTTCGATTCGATTATTTTTGTATCGATTGATTATCTTCGTTTCGATTTGATTATTTTCTATTCGATTCGATTATTTTCATGTCGATTCAATTCGTTTCTTTTCTATTCGAATTTTTTCGATTCGATTTGATTATTTTCAGTTAGATTTGTTTATTTTAGATTCGATTCAATTATTTTTGATTCGATTCGATTTTTCTCATTTCGATTTGATTATTTTCAATTCGATTTGATTTTTGTCGATTCAATTCAATTTGTTTCTTTTCGATTCGATTATTTTCATTTCTATTTGATTATTTTCGTTTCAATTCGATTATTTTCTATTCGATTCGATTATTTTCATGTCGATTCAATTCGTTTCTTTTCAATTCGAATTTTTTCGATTCGATCCGATTATTTTCTTTTCGATTCGATTTTTCTCGTTTTGATTCATTATTTTTGTTTTGATTCGATTATTTTCTATTCGATTTGATTTTTTTCATGTCGATTTGATTATTTTGTTTTCGATTTGATTTTCATTTCGATTGATTATTTTCGTTTCGATTTCATCATTTTCTATTCTATTCGATTATTTTAGTTACTATTTGATTACTTTCGATTCGATTCCATTATTTTCATGTCGATTTGATTATTTTGGTTTCGTTTCTATTATTTTCGTTTCGATTGATTATTTTCGATTCGATTTGATTATTTTTGATTCAATTTGATTATTTTTGTTTCGATTTGATTATTTTTGATTCGATTTGATTTTTTTCATGTCAATTTGATTTTAGTTTCGATTTGATTATTTTCAATTCGATTTGATTTTTTTCATGTCGATATGATTTTAGTTTCGATTTGATTATTTTCGATTCGATTTGATTTTTTTCATGTGGATTTGATTATTTTGGCTTCGATTTGATTTTCATTTCGATTGATTATTTTCGTTTCGATTATGTTTTTATTCGATTCGATTATCTTCGTTTTGATTCGATTATTTTCGTTTCGATTCAATTCCATTCCATTCGATATTTATCAATTCGATGCGATTTGATTTTCTTCAATTCGATTCGATTCCATTCCATTTTTTTTCATTTCGATTTGATTATTTTTCTTTTGACTGTATTCTTTTTATTCCATTCGATTATTTTCGTTTTGATTCGATTTTCATTTCGATTGGATTATTTTTGTTTCAACTCAATTATTTTCGTTTCAACTCGATTGTTTTTGATTCGATTCGATTATTTTCGTTTCAATTCGAATTTTTAAATCGATTCGTTTATTTTCACTTCGATTTGATTATTTACATTTCGATTCAATTATTTTCGATTCGATTCGATTATTTTCATTTCGATTCGATTATTTTCGATTCGACTCGATTATTGTTGATTTGATTCGATTATTTTGGTTTCAATTTGATTACTTTTGATTCTATCTGATTATTTTCGTTTCGATGTGATTATTTTCGATTCAATTCGATTATTTTCATGTTGTGTGATTATTTTGGTTTCGATTATTTTCGTTTTGATGCGATTTTTTGTTTCGATTCGATTATTTTCGTTTCGATTATGTTTTTATTCAACTCGATTATCTTCATTTCGATTCGATTATTTTCATTTCGATTCGATTTTTTTCGATTCGATTCGATTCCATTCCATTCGGTTTCTATTGATTCGATGAGATTTGATTTTCTTAGATTCGATTCGATTCCTTTTTTTTATTTCGCTTTGATTATTTTTGTTTAGATTCTATTCTTTTTATTCCATCCGATTATTTTCGTTTCGATTCGATTATTTTCATGTCGATTCGATTATTTTGGTTGCGACTCGATTATTTTCGTTTCTATTTTATTATTTCGATTCGATTATTTTCATGTCGATTTAATTATTTTGGTTTCAACTCGATTATTTTCGCTTCTACTTGATTTTTTTCATTTCGATTCGATTATTTCCTATTCAATTTGATTATTTTCGATTCGATTTGATTATTTTAGTTTCGATTTGATTATTTTTGATTCGATTCGATTATTTTCATGTGGATTTGATTATTTTGGTTTCAATTCGATTATTTTTGTATCGATTGATTATTTTCGTTTTGATTCGATTATTTTCTATTCGATTCGTTTATTTTCATGTCGATTCAATTTGTTTCTTTTGTATTCGAATTTTTTCGATTCGATTCGATTATTTTCTTTTCAATTCGATTTTTCTCGTTTCGATTCATTATTTTTGTTTCGATTCGATTATTTTCTATTCGATTTGATTATTTTCATGTCGATTTAATTCGTTTCTTTTCGATTCGAATTTTTACGTTTCGATTCGATTATTTTCTATCCGATTCGATTATTTTCATGTCGATTCAATTCGTTTCTTTTCAATTCGAATTTTTTCGATTCGATCCGTTTATTTTCTTTTCGATTCGATTATTTTCGTTTCGATTATTTTCATTTCGATTTGACTTTTCTCATCTCGATTCGATTATTTTCATTTCTATTTGATTATTTTCGATTTGATTATTTTTGATTTGATTTTTTTCGCTTCTACATGATTTTTTCGTTTCGATTCATTTATTTTCGTTTCGATTCAATCATTATTGTTTTGATTCATTTATTTTCGTTTCGATTCGATATTTTCGATTCAATTCGAATCGATTTTTTCGATTCGATGCTATTCGATTGGATTTTTTTCTTTTCGATTCGATTATTTTTGTGTTTCAATTTGATTTTTTTTCGTTTCAATTCGATCATTGTCGTTTTGATTATTTATTTTCGTTTCGATTCAATTATTTTAATTTCGATTCGGTTATTTTCGTTTCGATTTGATTATTTTCTATTCAATTAGATTATATTCGTTTCGATTTGATTATTTTTAATTTGATTCGATTTTCGTTTCGATTGATTATTTTCATTTCGATTCGATTATTTTCTATTCGACTTGATTATTTTCGATTCGATCAATTATTTTCATGTGGATTTGAATATTTTGGTTTCGATTCGATTATTTTCATTTCAATTGATTATTTTCGTTTCGATTTGATTATTTTCTATTCGATTTGATTTTTTTGATTCGATTCAATTCGTTTCTTTTCTATTCGAATTTTTTCGATTCAATTTGATTATTTTCAGTTAGATTTGTTTTAGATTCGATTCAATTATTTTTGATTCGATTTGATTTTTCTCATTTCGATTTGATTATTTTCGATTCGATTTGATTTTTTTCGATTCAATTCAATTCGCTTCTTTTTGATTCAATTATTTTCGTTTCTATTTGATTATTTTCGTTTCGATTTGATTATTTTTATTTCGATTAGATTATTTTCGATTCGATTTAATTATTTTCGCTTCTACTTGATTTTTTTCATTTCGATTCGATTATTTTGGTTTCGATTTGATTATTTTCGATTCGATTATTTTCATATCGATTTGATTATTTTGGTTTCGATTCCATTATTTCCGATTCGATTTGATTATTTTCGATTCGATTTGATTATTTTCGATTCGATTCGGTTATTTTCATTTCCATTTAATTATTTTGGTTTCGATTAGATTATTTTCGCTTCTACTTGATTTTTTTCATTTCAATTCGATTATTTTCTATTCGATTTGATTTTTTTCGATTCGATTCAATTCGTTTCTTTTCGATTCGAATTTTTTGATTCGATTCGTTTATTTTCGTTTTGATGTGATTATTTTCGATTCGATTCGATTATTTTCATTTTGATTGATTATTTTGGTTTCGATTCGATTATTTTCGTTTTGATGCGATTTTTTTCGTTTCGATTCGCTTATTTTCGTTTCGATTATGTTTTTATTCGATTCGGTTATCTTCGTTTTGATTCGATTATTTTCGTTTCGATTCAATTCCATTCCATTCGATATTTATCGATTCGATGCGATTTGATTTTCTTCAATTCGATTCGATTCCATTCCATTTTTTTCATTTCGATTTGATTATTTTTCTTTTGACTGTATTCTTTTTATTCCATTCGATTATTTTCGTTTTGATTCGATTTTCATTTCGATTGGATTATTTTTGTTTCAACTCAATTATTTTCGTTTCAACTCGATTGTTTTTGATTCGATTCGATTATTTTCGTTTCAATTCGAATTTTTAAATCGATTCGTTTATTTTCACTTCGATTTGATTATTTACGTTTCGATTCAATTATTTTCGATTCGATTCGATTATCTTCATTTCGATTCGATTATTTTCGTTTCGATTCGATTTTTTTCGATTCGATTTGATTCCATTCCATTCGATTTCTATCGATTCGATGTGATTTGATTTTCTTAGATTCGATTCGATTCGATTCCATTTTTTCATTTCGATTTGATTATTTTTGTTTAGATTCTATTCTTTTTATTCCATTCGATTATTTTCATTTCGATTCGATTATTTTCATGTCGATTCGATTATTTTGGTTGCGACTCGATAATTTTCATTTCGATTCGGTTATTATCGATTTGATTCGATTATTTTCGTTTCTATTTTATTATTTCGATTCGATTATTTTCATGTCGATTTAATTATTTTGGTTTCAACTCGATTATTTTCGCTTCTACTTGATTTTTTTCATTTCGATTCGATTATTTCCTATTCAATTTGATTATTTTCGATTCGATTCGATTATTTTAGTTTCGATTCGATTATTTTCGATTCGATTCGATTATTTTCATGTGGATTTGATTATTTTGGTTTCGATTCGATTATTTTTGTATCGATTGATTATCTTCGTTTCGATTTGATTATTTTCTATTCGATTCGATTATTTTCATGTCGATTCAATTCGTTTCTTTTCTATTCGAATTTTTTCGATTCGATTTGATTATTTTCAGTTAGATTTGTTTATTTTAGATTCGATTCAATTATTTTTGATTCGATTCGATTTTTCTCATTTCGATTTGATTATTTTCAATTCGATTTGATTTTTGTCGATTCAATTCAATTTGTTTCTTTTCGATTCGATTATTTTCATTTCTATTTGATTATTTTCGTTTCAATTCGATTATTTTCTATTCGATTCGATTATTTTCATGTCGATTCAATTCGTTTCTTTTCAATTCGAATTTTTTCGATTCGATCCGATTATTTTCTTTTCGATTCGATTTTTCTCGTTTTGATTCATTATTTTTGTTTTGATTCGATTATTTTCTATTCGATTTGATTTTTTTCATGTCGATTTGATTATTTTGTTTTCGATTTGATTTTCATTTCGATTGATTATTTTCATTTCGATTTCATCATTTTCTATTCTATTCGATTATTTTAGTTACTATTTGATTACTTTCGATTCGATTCCATTATTTTCATGTCGATTTGATTATTTTGGTTTCGTTTCTATTATTTTCGTTTCGATTGATTATTTTCGATTCGATTTGATTATTTTTGATTCAATTTGATTATTTTTGTTTCGATTTGATTATTTTTGATTCGATTTGATTTTTTTCATGTCAATTTGATTTTAGTTTCGATTTGATTATTTTCAATTCGATTTGATTTTTTTCATGTCGATATGATTTTAGTTTCGATTTGATTATTTTCGATTCGATTTGATTTTTTTCATGTGGATTTGATTATTTTGGCTTCGATTTGATTTTCATTTCGATTGATTATTTTCGTTTCGATTATGTTTTTATTCGATTCGATTATCTTCGTTTTGATTCGATTATTTTCGTTTCGATTCAATTCCATTCCATTCGATATTTATCAATTCGATGCGATTTGATTTTCTTCAATTCGATTCGATTCCATTCCATTTTTTTTCATTTCGATTTGATTATTTTTCTTTTGACTGTATTCTTTTTATTCCATTCGATTATTTTCGTTTTGATTCGATTTTCATTTCGATTGGATTATTTTTGTTTCAACTCAATTATTTTCGTTTCAACTCGATTGTTTTTGATTCGATTCGATTATTTTCGTTTCAATTCGAATTTTTAAATCGATTCGTTTATTTTCACTTCGATTTGATTATTTACATTTCGATTCAATTATTTTCGATTCGATTCGATTATTTTCGATTCGATTATTTTCGATTCGACTCGATTATTGTTGATTTGATTCGATTATTTTGGTTTCAATTTGATTACTTTTGATTCTATCTGATTATTTTCGTTTCGATGTGATTATTTTCGATTCAATTCGATTATTTTCATGTTGTGTGATTATTTTGGTTTCGATTATTTTCGTTTTGATGCGATTTTTTGTTTCGATTCGATTATTTTCGTTTCGATTATGTTTTTATTCAACTCGATTATCTTCATTTCGATTCGATTATTTTCATTTCGATTCGATTTTTTTCGATTCGATTCGATTCCATTCCATTCGGTTTCTATTGATTCGATGAGATTTGATTTTCTTAGATTCGATTCGATTCCTTTTTTTTATTTCGCTTTGATTATTTTTGTTTAGATTCTATTCTTTTTATTCCATCCGATTATTTTCGTTTCGATTCGATTATTTTCATGTCGATTCGATTATTTTGGTTGCGACTCGATTATTTTCGTTTCTATTTTATTATTTCGATTCGATTATTTTCATGTCGATTTAATTATTTTGGTTTCAACTCGATTATTTTCGCTTCTACTTGATTTTTTTCATTTCGATTCGATTATTTCCTATTCAATTTGATTATTTTCGATTCGATTTGATTATTTTAGTTTCGATTTGATTATTTTTGATTCGATTCGATTATTTTCATGTGGATTTGATTATTTTGGTTTCAATTCGATTATTTTTGTATCGATTGATTATTTTCGTTTTGATTCGATTATTTTCTATTCGATTCGATTATTTTCATGTCGATTCAATTTGTTTCTTTTGTATTCGAATTTTTTCGATTCGATTCGATTATTTTCTTTTCAATTCGATTTTTCTCGTTTCGATTCATTATTTTTGTTTCGATTCGATTATTTTCTATTCGATTTGATTATTTTCATGTCGATTTAATTCGTTTCTTTTCGATTCGAATTTTTACGTTTCGATTCGATTATTTTCTATCCGATTCGATTATTTTCATGTCGATTCAATTCGTTTCTTTTCAATTCGAATTTTTTCGATTCGATCCGTTTATTTTCTTTTCGATTCGATTATTTTCGTTTCGATTATTTTCATTTCGATTTGACTTTTCTCATCTCGATTCGATTATTTTCATTTCTATTTGATTATTTTCGATTTGATTATTTTTGATTTGATTTTTTTCGCTTCTACATGATTTTTTCGTTTCGATTCATTTATTTTCGTTTCGATTCAATCATTATTGTTTTGATTCATTTATTTTCGTTTCGATTCGATATTTTCGATTCAATTCGAATCGATTTTTTCGATTCGATGCTATTCGATTGGATTTTTTTCTTTTCGATTCGATTATTTTTGTGTTTCAATTTGATTTTTTTTCGTTTCAATTCGATCATTGTCGTTTTGATTATTTATTTTCGTTTCGATTCAATTATTTTAATTTCGATTCGGTTATTTTCGTTTCGATTTGATTATTTTCTATTCAATTAGATTATATTCGTTTCGATTTGATTATTTTTAATTTGATTCGATTTTCGTTTCGATTGATTATTTTCATTTCGATTCGATTATTTTCTATTCGACTTGATTATTTTCGATTCGATCAATTATTTTCATGTGGATTTGAATATTTTGGTTTCGATTCGATTATTTTCATTTCAATTGATTATTTTCGTTTCGATTTGATTATTTTCTATTCGATTTGATTTTTTTGATTCGATTCAATTCGTTTCTTTTCTATTCGAATTTTTTCGATTCAATTTGATTATTTTCAGTTAGATTTGTTTTAGATTCGATTCAATTATTTTTGATTCGATTTGATTTTTCTCATTTCGATTTGATTATTTTCGATTCGATTTGATTTTTTTCGATTCAATTCAATTCGCTTCTTTTTGATTCAATTATTTTCGTTTCTATTTGATTATTTTCGTTTCGATTTGATTATTTTTATTTCGATTAGATTATTTTCGATTCGATTTAATTATTTTCGCTTCTACTTGATTTTTTTCATTTCGATTCGATTATTTTGGTTTCGATTTGATTATTTTCGATTCGATTATTTTCATATCGATTTGATTATTTTGGTTTTGATTCCATTATTTCCGATTCGATTTGATTATTTTCGATTCGATTTGATTATTTTCGATTCGATTCGGTTATTTTCATTTCCATTTAATTATTTTGGTTTCGATTAGATTATTTTCGCTTCTACTTGATTTTTTTCATTTCAATTCGATTATTTTCTATTCGATTTGATTTTTTTCGATTCGATTCAATTCGTTTCTTTTCGATTCGAATTTTTTGATTCGATTCGTTTATTTTCGTTTTGATGTGATTATTTTCGATTCGATTCGATTATTTTCATTTTGATTGATTATTTTGGTTTCGATTCGATTATTTTCGTTTTGATGCGATTTTTTTCGTTTCGATTCGCTTATTTTCGTTTCGATTATGTTTTTATTCGATTCGGTTATCTTCGTTTTGATTCGATTATTTTCGTTTCGATTCAATTCCATTCCATTCGATATTTATCGATTCGATGCGATTTGATTTTCTTCAATTCGATTCGATTCCATTCCATTTTTTTCATTTCGATTTGATTATTTTTCTTTTGACTGTATTCTTTTTATTCCATTCGATTATTTTCGTTTTGATTCGATTTTCATTTCGATTGGATTATTTTTGTTTCAACTCAATTATTTTCGTTTCAACTCGATTGTTTTTGATTCGATTCGATTATTTTCGTTTCAATTCGAATTTTTAAATCGATTCGTTTATTTTCACTTCGATTTGATTATTTACGTTTCGATTCAATTATTTTCGATTCGATTCGATTATCTTCATTTCGATTCGATTATTTTCGTTTCGATTCGATTTTTTTCGATTCGATTTGATTCCATTCCATTCGATTTCTATCGATTCGATGTGATTTGATTTTCTTAGATTGGATTCGATTCGATTCCATTTTTTTCATTTCGATTTGATTATTTTTGTTTAGATTCTATTCTTTTTATTCCATTCGATTATTTTCATTTCGATTCGATTATTTTCATGTCGATTCGATTATTTTGGTTGCGACTCGATAATTTTCATTTCGATTCGGTTATTATCGATTTGATTCGATTATTTTCGT
Organism: Vulpes vulpes; assembly: GCF_048418805.1. NCBI lineage: Eukaryota > Metazoa > Chordata > Mammalia > Carnivora > Canidae > Vulpes > Vulpes vulpes. The sequence goes on from NW_027325672.1 coordinate 502,304, forward strand.
TTCTATTTTATTATTTCGATTCGATTATTTTCATGTCGATTTAATTATTTTGGTTTCAACTCGATTATTTTCGCTTCTACTTGATTTTTTTCATTTCGATTCGATTATTTCCTATTCAATTTGATTATTTTCGATTCGATTCGATTATTTTAGTTTCGATTCGATTATTTTCGATTCGATTCGATTATTTTCATGTGGATTTGATTATTTTGGTTTCGATTCGATTATTTTTGTATCGATTGATTATCTTCGTTTCGATTTGATTATTTTCTATTCGATTCGATTATTTTCATGTCGATTCAATTCGTTTCTTTTCTATTCGAATTTTTTCGATTCGATTTGATTATTTTCAGTTAGATTTGTTTATTTTAGATTCGATTCAATTATTTTTGATTCGATTCGATTTTTCTCATTTCGATTTGATTATTTTCAATTCGATTTGATTTTTGTCGATTCAATTCAATTTGTTTCTTTTCGATTCGATTATTTTCATTTCTATTTGATTATTTTCGTTTCAATTCGATTATTTTCTATTCGATTCGATTATTTTCATGTCGATTCAATTCGTTTCTTTTCAATTCGAATTTTTTCGATTCGATCCGATTATTTTCTTTTCGATTCGATTTTTCTCGTTTTGATTCATTATTTTTGTTTTGATTCGATTATTTTCTATTCGATTTGATTTTTTTCATGTCGATTTGATTATTTTGTTTTCGATTTGATTTTCATTTCGATTGATTATTTTCATTTCGATTTCATCATTTTCTATTCTATTCGATTATTTTAGTTACTATTTGATTACTTTCGATTCGATTCCATTATTTTCATGTCGATTTGATTATTTTGGTTTCGTTTCTATTATTTTCGTTTCGATTGATTATTTTCGATTCGATTTGATTATTTTTGATTCAATTTGATTATTTTTGTTTCGATTTGATTATTTTTGATTCGATTTGATTTTTTTCATGTCAATTTGATTTTAGTTTCGATTTGATTATTTTCAATTCGATTTGATTTTTTTCATGTCGATATGATTTTAGTTTCGATTTGATTATTTTCGATTCGATTTGATTTTTTTCATGTGGATTTGATTATTTTGGCTTCGATTTGATTTTCATTTCGATTGATTATTTTCGTTTCGATTATGTTTTTATTCGATTCGATTATCTTCGTTTTGATTCGATTATTTTCATTTCGATTCAATTCCATTCCATTCGATATTTATCAATTCGATGCGATTTGATTTTCTTCAATTCGATTCGATTCCATTCCATTTTTTTCATTTCGATTTGATTATTTTTCTTTTGACTGTATTCTTTTTATTCCATTCGATTATTTTCGTTTTGATTCGATTTTCATTTCGATTGGATTATTTTTGTTTCAACTCCATTATTTTCGTTTCAACTCGATTGTTTTTGATTCGATTCAATTATTTTCGTTTCAATTCGAATTTTTAAATCGATTCGTTTATTTTCACTTCGATTTGATTATTTACATTTCGATTCAATTATTTTCGATTCGATTCGATTATTTTCATTTCGATTCGATTATTTTCGATTCGACTCGATTATTGTTGATTTGATTCGGTTATTTTGGTTTCAATTTGATTACTTTTGATTCTATCTGATTATTTTCGTTTCGATGTGATTATTTTCAATTCAATTCGATTATTTTCATGTTGTGTGATTATTTTGGTTTCGATTATTTTCGTTTTGATGCGATTTTTTGTTTCGATTCGATTATTTTCGTTTCGATTATGTTTTTATTCAACTCGATTATCTTCATTTCGATTCGATTATTTTCATTTCGATTCGATTTTTTTCGATTCGATTCGATTCCATTCCATTCGGTTTCTATTGATTCGATGAGATTTGATTTTCTTAGATTCGATTCGATTCCTTTTTTTTATTTCGATTTGATTATTTTTGTTTAGATTCTATTCTTTTTATTCCATCCGATTATTTTCGTTTCGATTCGATTATTTTCATGTCGATTCGATTATTTTGGTTGCGACTCGATTATTTTCGCTTCCACTTGATTTTTTTCATTTCGATTCGATTATTTCCTATTCAATTTGATTATTTTCGATTCGATTTGATTATTTTAGTTTCGATTTGATTATTTTTGATTCGATTCGATTATTTTCATGTGGATTTGATTATTTTGGTTTCAATTCGATTATTTTTGTATCGATTATTTTCGTTTTGATTCGATTATTTTCTATTCGATTCGATTATTTTCATGTCGATTCAATTTGTTTCTTTTGTATTCGAATTTTTTCGATTCGATTCGATTATTTTCTTTTCAATTCGATTTTTCTCGTTTCGATTCATTATTTTTGTTTCGATTCGATTATTTTCTATTCGATTTGATTATTTTCATGTCGATTTAATTCGTTTCTTTTCGATTCGAATTTTTACGTTTCGATTCGATTATTTTCTATCCGATTCGATTATTTTCATGTCGATTCAATTCGTTTCTTTTCAATTCGAATTTTTTCGATTCGATCCGTTTATTTTCTTTTCGATTCGATTATTTTCGTTTCGATTCGATTATTTTCATTTCGATTTGACTTTTCTCATCTCGATTCGATTATTTTCATTTCTATTTGATTATTTTCGATTTGATTATTTTTGATTTGATTTTTTTCGCTTCTACATGATTTTTTCGTTTCGATTCATTTATTTTCGTTTCGATTCAATCATTATTGTTTTGATTCATTTATTTTCGTTTCGATTCGATATTTTCGATTCAATTCGAATCGATTTTTTCGATTCGATGCTATTCGATTGGATTTTTTTTTCGATTCGATTATTTTTGTGTTTCAATTTGATTTTTTTTCGTTTCAATTCGATCATTGTCGTTTTGATTATTTATTTTCGTTTCGATTCAATTATTTTAATTTCGATTCGGTTATTTTCGTTTCGATTTGATTATTTTCTATTCAATTAGATTATATTCGTTTCGATTTGATTATTTTTAATTTGATTCGATTTTCGTTTCGATTGATTATTTTCATTTCGATTCGATTATTTTCTATTCGACTTGATTATTTTCGATTCGATCAATTATTTTCATGTGGATTTGAATATTTTGGTTTCGATTCGATTATTTTCATTTCAATTGATTATTTTCGTTTCGATTTGATTATTTTCTATTCGATTTGATTTTTTTCGATTCGATTCAATTCGTTTCTTTTCTATTCGAATTTTTTCGATTCAATTTGATTATTTTCAGTTAGATTTGTTTTAGATTCGATTCAATTATTTTTGATTCGATTTGATTTTTCTCATTTCGATTTGATTATTTTCGATTCGATTTGATTTTTTTCGATTCAATTCAATTCGCTTCTTTTTGATTCAATTATTTTCGTTTCTATTTGATTATTTTCGTTTCGATTTGATTATTTTTATTTCGATTAGATTATTTTCGATTCGATTTAATTATTTTCGCTTCTACTTGATTTTTTTCATTTCGATTCGATTATTTTGGTTTCGATTTGATTATTTTCGATTCGATTATTTTCATATCGATTTGATTATTTTGGTTTCGATTCCATTATTTCCGATTCGATTTGATTATTTTCGATTCGATTTGATTATTTTCGATTCGATTCGGTTATTTTCATTTCCATTTAATTATTTTGGTTTCGATTAGATTATTTTCGCTTCTACTTGATTTTTTTCATTTCAATTCGATTATTTTCTATTCGATTTGATTTTTTTCGATTCGATTCAATTCGTTTCTTTTCGATTCGAATTTTTTGATTCGATTCGTTTATTTTCGTTTTGATGTGATTATTTTCGATTCGATTCGATTATTTTCATTTTGATTGATTATTTTGGTTTCGATTCGATTATTTTCGTTTTGATGCGATTTTTTTCGTTTCGATTCGCTTATTTTCGTTTCGATTATGTTTTTATTCGATTCGATTATCTTCGTTTTGATTCGATTATTTTCGTTTCGATTCAATTCCATTCCATTCGATATTTATCGATTCGATGCGATTTGATTTTCTTCAATTCGATTCGATTCCATTCCATTTTTTTCATTTCGATTTGATTATTTTTCTTTTGACTGTATTCTTTTTATTCCATTCGATTATTTTCGTTTTGATTCGATTTTCATTTCGATTGGATTATTTTTGTTTCAACTCAATTATTTTCGTTTCAACTCGATTGTTTTTGATTCGATTCGATTATTTTCGTTTCAATTCGAATTTTTAAATCGATTCGTTCATTTTCACTTCGATTTGATTATTTACGTTTCGATTCAATTATTTTCGATTCGATTCGATTATCTTCATTTCGATTCGATTATTTTCGTTTCGATTCGATTTTTTTCGATTCGATTTGATTCCATTCCATTCGATTTCTATCGATTCGATGTGATTTGATTTTCTTAGATTCGATTCGATTCGATTCCATTTTTTTCATTTCGATTTGATTATTTTTGTTTAGATTCTATTCTTTTTATTCCATCCGATTATTTTCATTTCGATTCGATTATTTTCATGTCGATTCGATTATTTTGGTTGCGACTCGATAATTTTCATTTCGATTCGGTTATTATCGATTTGATTCGATTATTTTCGTTTCTATTTTATTATTTCGATTCGATTATTTTCATGTCGATTTAATTATTTTGGTTTCAACTCGATTATTTTCGCTTCTACTTGATTTTTTTCATTTCGATTCGATTATTTCCTATTCAATTTGATTATTTTCGATTCGATTCGATTATTTTAGTTTCGATTTGATTATTTTCGATTCGATTCGATTATTTTCATGTGGATTTGATTATTTTGGTTTCGATTCGATTATTTTTGTATCGATTGATTATCTTCGTTTTGATTTGATTATTTTCTATTCGATTCGATTATTTTCATGTCGATTCAATTCGTTTCTTTTCTATTCGAATTTTTTCGATTCGATTTGATTATTTTCAGTTAGATTTGTTTATTTTAGATTCGATTCAATTATTTTTGATTCGATTCGATTTTTCTCATTTCGATTTGATTATTTTCAATTCGATTTGATTTTTTTCGATTCAATTCAAGTTGTTTCTTTTCGATTCGATTATTTTCATTTCTATTTGATTATTTTCGTTTCAATTCGATTATTTTCTATTCGATTCGATTATTTTCATGTCGATTCAATTCGTTTCTTTTCAATTCGAATTTTTTCGATTCGATCCGATTATTTTCTTTTCGATTCGATTTTTCTCGTTTTGATTCATTATTTTTGTTTTGATTCGATTATTTTCTATTCGATTTGATTTTTTTCATGTCGATTTGATTATTTTGTTTTCGATTTGATTTTCATTTCGATTGATTATTTTCGTTTCGATTTCATCATTTTCTATTCTATTCGATTATTTTAGTTACTATTTGATTACTTTCGATTCGATTCCATTATTTTCATGTCGATTTGATTATTTTGGTTTCGTTTCTATTATTTTCGTTTCGATTGATTATTTTCGATTCGATTTGATTATTTTTGATTCAATTTGATTATTTTTGTTTCGATTTGATTATTTTTGATTCGATTTGATTTTTTTCATGTCAATTTGATTTTAGTTTCGATTTGATCATTTTCGATTCGATTTGATTTTTTTCATGTGGATTTGATTATTTTGGCTTCGATTTGATTTTCATTTCGATTGATTATTTTCGTTTCGATTATGTTTTTATTCGATTCGATTATCTTCGTTTTGATTCGATTATTTTCGTTTCGATTCAATTCCATTCCATTCGATATTTATCAATTCAATGCGATTTGATTTTCTTCAATTCGATTCGATTCCATTCCATTTTTTTCATTTCGATTTGATTATTTTTCTTTTGACTGTATTCTTTTTATTCCATTCGATTATTTTCGTTTTGATTCGATTTTCATTTCGATTGGATTATTTTTGTTTCAACTCCATTATTTTCGTTTCAACTCGATTGTTTTTGATTCGATTCGATTATTTTCGTTTCAATTCGAATTTTTAAATCGATTCGTTTATTTTCACTTCGATTTGATTATTTACATTTCGATTCAATTATTTTCGATTCGATTCGATTATTTTCATTTCGATTCGATTATTTTCGATTCGACTCGATTATTGTTGATTTGATTCGATTATTTTGGTTTCAATTTGATTACTTTTGATTCTATCTGATTATTTTCGTTTCGATGTGATTATTTTCGATTCAATTCGATTATTTTCATGTTGTGTGATTATTTTGGTTTCGATTATTTTCGTTTTGATGCGATTTTTTGTTTCGATTCGATTATTTTCGTTTCGATTATGTTTTTATTCAACTCGATTATCTTCATTTCGATTCGATTATTTTCATTTCGATTCGATTTTTTTCGATTCGATTCGATTCCATTCCATTCGGTTTCTATTGATTCGATGAGATTTGATTTTCTTAGATTCGATTCGATTCCTTTTTTTTATTTCGATTTGATTATTTTTGTTTAGATTCTATTCTTTTTATTCCATCCGATTATTTTCGTTTCGATTCGATTATTTTCATGTCGATTCGATTAGTTTGGTTGCGACTCGATTATTTTCGTTTCTATTTTATTATTTCGATTCGATTATTTTCATGTCGATTTAATTATTTTGGTTTCAACTCGATTATTTTCGCTTCTACTTGATTTTTTTCATTTCGATTCGATTATTTCCTATTCAATTTGATTATTTTCGATTCGATTTGATTATTTTAGTTTCGATTTGATTATTTTTGATTCAATTCGATTATTTTCATGTGGATTTGATTATTTTGGTTTCAATTCGATTATTTTTGTATCGATTGATTATTTTCGTTTTGATTCGATTATCTTCTATTCGATTCGATTATTTTCATGTCGATTCAATTTGTTTCTTTTGTATTCGAATTTTTTCGATTCGATTCGATTATTTTCTTTTCAATTCGATTTTTCTCGTTTCGATTCATTATTTTTGTTTCGATTCGATTATTTTCTATTCGATTTGATTATTTTCATGTCGATTTAATTCGTTTCTTTTCGATTCGAATTTTTACGTTTCAATTCGATTATTTTCTATCCGATTCGATTATTTTCATGTCGATTCGTTTCTTTTCAATTCGAATTTTTTCGATTCGATCCGTTTATTTTCTTTTCGATTCGATTATTTTCGTTTCGATTCGATTATTTTCATTTCGATTTGACTTTTCTCATCTCGATTCGATTATTTTCATTTCTATTTGATTATTTTCGATTTGATTATTTTTGATTTGATTTTTTTCGCTTCTACATGATTTTTTCGTTTCGATTCAATTATTTTCGTTTCGATTCAATCATTATTGTTTTGATTCATTTATTTTCGTTTCGATTCGATATTTTCGATTCAATTCGAATCGATTTTTTCGATTCGATGCTATTCGATTGGATTTTTTTCTTTTCGATTCGATTATTTTTGTGTTTCAATTTGATTTTTTTTCGTTTCAATTCGATCATTGTCGTTTTGATTATTTATTTTCGTTTCGATTCAATTATTTTAATTTCGATTCGGTTATTTTCGTTTCGATTTGATTATTTTCTATTCAATTAGATTATATTCGTTTCGATTTGATTATTTTTAATTTGATTCGATTTTCGTTTCGATTGATTATTTTCATTTCGATTCGATTATTTTCTATTCGACTTGATTATTTTCGATTCGATCAATTATTTTCATGTGGATTTGAATATTTTGGTTTCGATTCGATTATTTTCATTTCAATTGATTATTTTCGTTTCGATTTGATTATTTTCTATTCGATTTGATTTTTTTCGATTCGATTCAATTCGTTTCTTTTCTATTCGAATTTTTTCGATTCAATTTGATTATTTTCAGTTAGATTTGTTTTAGATTCGATTCAATTATTTTTGATTCGATTTGATTTTTCTCATTTCGATTTGATTATTTTCGATTCGATTTGATTTTTTTCGATTCAATTCAATTCGCTTCTTTTTGATTCAATTATTTTCGTTTCTATTTGATTATTTTCGTTTCGATTTGATTATTTTTATTTCGATTAGATTATTTTCGATTCGATTTAATTATTTTCGCTTCTACTTGATTTTTTTCATTTCGATTCGATTATTTTGGTTTCGATTTGATTATTTTCGATTCGATTATTTTCATATCGATTTGATTATTTTGGTTTCGATTCCATTATTTCCGATTCGATTTGATTATTTTCGATTCGATTTGATTATTTTCGATTCGATTCGGTTATTTTCATTTCCATTTAATTATTTTGGTTTCGATTAGATTATTTTCGCTTCTACTTGATTTTTTTCATTTCAATTCGATTATTTTCTATTCGATTTGATTTTTTTCGATTCGATTCAATTCGTTTCTTTTCGATTCGAATTTTTTGATTCGATTCGTTTATTTTCGTTTTGATGTGATTATTTTCGATTCGATTCGATTATTTTCATTTTGATTGATTATTTTGGTTTCGATTCGATTATTTTCGTTTTGATGCGATTTTTTTCGTTTCGATTCGCTTATTTTCGTTTCGATTATGTTTTTATTCGATTCGATTATCTTCGTTTTGATTCGATTATTTTCGTTTCGATTCAATTCCATTCCATTCGATATTTATCGATTCGATGCGATTTGATTTTCTTCAATTCGATTCGATTCCATTCCATTTTTTTCATTTCGATTTGATTATTTTTCTTTTGACTGTATTCTTTTTATTCCATTCGATTATTTTCGTTTTGATTCGATTTTCATTTCGATTGGATTATTTTTGTTTCAACTCAATTATTTTCGTTTCAACTCGATTGTTTTTGATTCGATTCGATTATTTTCGTTTCAATTCGAATTTTTAAATCGATTCGTTTATTTTCACTTCGATTTGATTATTTACGTTTCGATTCAATTATTTTCGATTCGATTCGATTATCTTCATTTCGATTCGATTATTTTCGTTTCGATTCGATTTTTTTCGATTCGATTTGATTCCATTCCATTCGATTTCTATCGATTCGATGTGATTTGATTTTCTTAGATTCGATTCGATTCGATTCCATTTTTTTCATTTCGATTTGATTATTTTTGTTTAGATTCTATTCTTTTTATTCCATCCGATTATTTTCATTTCGATTCGATTATTTTCATGTCGATTCGATTATTTTGGTTGCGACTCGATAATTTTCATTTCGATTCGGTTATTATCGATTTGATTCGATTATTTTCGTTTCTATTTTATTATTTCGATTCGATTATTTTCATGTCGATTTAATTATTTTGGTTTCAACTCGATTATTTTCGCTTCTACTTGATTTTTTTCATTTCGATTCGATTATTTCCTATTCAATTTGATTATTTTCGATTCGATTCGATTATTTTAGTTTCGATTTGATTATTTTCGATTCGATTCGATTATTTTCATGTGGATTTGATTATTTTGGTTTCGATTCGATTATTTTTGTATCGATTATCTTCGTTTCGATTTGATTATTTTCTATTCGATTCGATTATTTTCATGTCGATTCAATTCGTTTCTTTTCTATTCGAATTTTTTCGATTCGATTTGATTATTTTCAGTTAGATTTGTTTATTTTAGATTCGATTCAATTATTTTTGATTCGATTCGATTTTTCTCATTTCGATTTGATTATTTTCAATTCGATTTGATTTTTTTCGATTCAATTCAATTTGTTTCTTTTCGATTCGATTATTTTCATTTCTATTTGATTATTTTCGTTTCAATTCGATTATTTTCTATTCGATTCGATTATTTTCATGTCGATTCAATTCGTTTCTTTTCAATTCGAATTTTTTCGATTCGATCCGATTATTTTCTTTTCGATTCGATTTTTCTCGTTTTGATTCATTATTTTTGTTTTGATTCGATTATTTTCTATTCGATTTGATTTTTTTCATGTCGATTTGATTATTTTGTTTTCGATTTGATTTTCATTTCGATTGATTATTTTCGTTTCGATTTCATCATTTTCTATTCTATTCGATTATTTTAGTTACTATTTGATTACTTTCGATTCGATTCCATTATTTTCATGTCGATTTGATTATTTTGGTTTCGTTTCTATTATTTTCGTTTCGATTGATTATTTTCGATTCGATTTGATTATTTTTGATTCAATTTGATTATTTTTGTTTCGATTTGATTATTTTTGATTCGATTTGATTTTTTTCATGTCAATTTGATTTTAGTTTCGATTTGATTATTTTCAATTCGATTTGATTTTTTTCATGTCGATATGATTTTAGTTTCGATTTGATTATTTTCGATTCGATTTGATTTTTTTCATGTGGATTTGATTATTTTGGCTTCGATTTGATTTTCATTTCGATTGATTATTTTCGTTTAGATTATGTTTTTATTCGATTCGATTATCTTCGTTTTGATTCGATTATTTTCGTTTCGATTCAATTCCATTTCATTCGATATTTATCAATTCGATGCGATTTGATTTTCTTCAATTCGATTCGATTCCATTCCATTTTTTTCATTTCGATTTGATTATTTTTAATTTGATTCGATTTTCGTTTCGATTATTTTTTTTTTAATTTTTATTTATTTATGATGGTCACAGAGAGAGAGAAAGAGGCAGAGACACAGGCAGAGGGAGAAGCAGGCTCCATGCACCGGGAGCCCGATGTGGGACTCGATCCTGGTTCTCCAGGATCGCGCCCTGGGCCAAAGGCAGGCACCAAACCGCTGCGCCACTCAGGGATCCCTGGATTGATTATTTTCATTTCGATTCGATTATTTTCTATTCGACTTATTTTCGATTCGATCAATTATTTTCATGTGGATTTGAATATTTTGGTTTCGATTCGATTATTTTCATTTCAATTGATTATTTTCGTTTCGATTTGATTATTTTCTATTCGATTTGATTTTTTTGATTCGATTCAATTCGTTTCTTTTCTATTTGAATTTTTTCGATTCAATTTGATTATTTTCAGTTAGATTTGTTTTAGATTCGATTCAATTATTTTTGATTCGATTTGATTTTTCTCATTTCGATTTGATTATTTTCGATTCGATTTGATTTTTTTCGATTCAATTCAGTTCGCTTCTTTTTGATTCAATTATTTTCGTTTCTATTTGATTATTTTCGTTTCGATTTGATTATTTTTATTTCGATTAGATTATTTTCGATTCGATTTAATTATTTTCGCTTCTACTTGATTTTTTTCATTTCGATTCGATTATTTTGGTTTCGATTTGATTATTTTCGATTCGATTATTTTCATATCGATTTGATTATTTTGGTTTCGATTCCATTATTTCCGATTCGATTTGATTATTTTCGATTCGATTTGATTATTTTCGATTCGATTCGGTTATTTTCATTTCCATTTAATTATTTTGGTTTCGATTAGATTATTTTCGCTTCTACTTGATTTTTTTCATTTCAATTCGATTATTTTCTATTCGATTTGATTTTTTTCGATTCGATTCAATTCGTTTCTTTTCGATTCGAATTTTTTGATTCGATTCGTTTATTTTCGTTTTGATGTGATTATTTTCGATTCGATTCGATTATTTTCATTTTGATTGATTATTTTGGTTTCGATTCGATTATTTTCGTTTTGATGCGATTTTTTTCGTTTCGATTCGCTTATTTTCGTTTCGATTATGTTTTTATTCGATTCGGTTATCTTCGTTTTGATTCGATTATTTTCGTTTCGATTCAATTCCATTCCATTCGATATTTATCGATTCGATGCGATTTGATTTTCTTCAATTCGATTCGATTCCATTCCATTTTTTTCATTTCGATTTGATTATTTTTCTTTTGACTGTATTCTTTTTATTCCATTCGATTATTTTCGTTTTGATTCGATTTTCATTTCGATTGGATTATTTTTGTTTCAACTCAATTATTTTCGTTTCAACTCGATTGTTTTTGATTCGATTCGATTATTTTCGTTTCAATTCGAATTTTTAAATCGATTCGTTTATTTTCACTTCGATTTGATTATTTACATTTCGATTCAATTATTTTCGATTCGATTCGATTATTTTCATTTCGATTCGATTATTTTCGATTCGACTCGATTATTGTTGATTTGATTCGATTATTTTGGTTTCAATTTGATTACTTTTGATTCTATCTGATTATTTTCGTTTCGATGTGATTATTTTCGATTCAATTCGATTATTTTCATGTTGTGTGATTATTTTGGTTTCGATTATTTTCGTTTTGATGCGATTTTTTGTTTCGATTCGATTATTTTCGTTTCGATTATGTTTTTATTCAACTCGATTATCTTCATTTCGATTCGATTATTTTCATTTCGATTCGATTTTTTTCGATTCGATTCGATTCCATTCCATTCGGTTTCTATTGATTCGATGAGATTTTGATTTTCTTAGATTCGATTCGATTCCTTTTTTTTATTTCGATTTGATTATTTTTGTTTAGATTCTATTCTTTTTATTCCATCCGATTATTTTCGTTTCGATTCGATTATTTTCATGTCGATTCGATTATTTTGGTTGCGACTCGATTATTTTCGTTTCTATTTTATTATTTCGATTCGATTATTTTCATGTCGATTTAATTATTTTGGTTTCAACTCGATTATTTTCGCTTCTACTTGATTTTTTTCATTTCGATTCGATTATTTCCTATTCAATTTGATTATTTTCGATTCGATTTGATTATTTTAGTTTCGATTTGATTATTTTTGATTCGATTCGATTATTTTCATGTGGATTTGATTATTTTGGTTTCAATTCGATTATTTTTGTATCGATTGATTATTTTCGTTTTGATTCGATTATTTTCTATTCGATTCGATTATTTTCATGTCGATTCAATTTGTTTCTTTTGTATTCGAATTTTTTCGATTCGATTCGATTATTTTCTTTTCAATTCGATTTTTCTCGTTTCGATTCATTATTTTTGTTTCGATTCGATTATTTTCTATTCGATTTGATTATTTTCATGTCGATTTAATTCGTTTCTTTTCGATTCGAATTTTTACGTTTCGATTCGATTATTTTCTATCCGATTCGATTATTTTCATGTCGATTCAATTCGTTTCTTTTCAATTCGAATTTTTTCGATTCGATCCGTTTATTTTCTTTTCGATTCGATTATTTTCGTTTCGATTCGATTATTTTCATTTCGATTTGACTTTTCTCATCTCGATTCAATTATTTTCATTTCTATTTGATTATTTTCGATTTGATTATTTTTGATTTGATTTTTTTCGCTTCTACATGATTTTTTCGTTTCGATTCATTTATTTTCGTTTCGATTCAATCATTATTGTTTTGATTCATTTATTTTCGTTTCGATTCGATATTTTCGATTCAATTCGAATCGGTTTTTTCGATTCGATGCTATTCGATTGGATTTTTTTCTTTTCGATTCGATTATTTTTGTGTTTCAATTTGATTTTTTTTCGTTTCAATTCGATCATTGTCGTTTTGGTTATTTATTTTCGTTTCGATTCAATTATTTTAATTTCGATTCGGTTATTTTCGTTTCGATTTGATTATTTTCTATTCAATTAGATTATATTCGTTTCGATTTGATTATTTTTAATTTGATTCGATTTTCGTTTCGATTGATTATTTTCATTTCGATTCGATTATTTTCTATTCGACTTGATTATTTTCGATTCGATCAATTATTTTCATGTGGATTTGAATATTTTGGTTTCGATTCGATTATTTTCATTTCAATTGATTATTTTCGTTTCGATTTGATTATTTTCTATTCGATTTGATTTTTTTCGATTCGATTCAATTCTTTTCTATTCGAATTTTTTCGATTCAATTTGATTATTTTCAGTTAGATTTGTTTTAGATTCGATTCAATTATTTTTGATTCGATTTGATTTTTCTCATTTCGATTTGATTATTTTCGATTCGATTTGATTTTTTTCGATTCAATTCAATTCGCTTCTTTTTGATTCAATTATTTTCGTTTCGATTTGATTATTTTTATTTCGATTAGATTATTTTCGATTCGATTTAATTATTTTCGCTTCTACTTGATTTTTTTCATTTCGATTCGATTATTTTGGTTTCGATTTGATTATTTTCGATTCGATTATTTTCATATCGATTTGATTATTTTGGTTTCGATTCCATTATTTCCGATTCGATTTGATTATTTTCGATTCGATTTGATTATTTTCGATTCGATTCGGTTATTTTCATTTCCATTTAATTATTTTGGTTTCGATTAGATTATTTTCGCTTCTACTTGATTTTTTTCATTTCAATTCGATTATTTTCTATTCGATTTGATTTTTTTCGATTCGATTCAATTCGTTTCTTTTCGATTCGAATTTTTTGATTCGATTCGTTTATTTTCGTTTTGATGTGATTATTTTCGATTCGATTCGATTATTTTCATTTTGATTGATTATTTTGGTTTCGATTCGATTATTTTCGTTTTGATGCGATTTTTTTCGTTTCGATTCGCTTATTTTCGTTTCGATTATGTTTTTATTCGATTCGATTATCTTCGTTTTGATTCGATTATTTTCGTTTCGATTCAATTCCATTCCATTCGATATTTATCGATTCGATGCGATTTGATTTTCTTCAATTCGATTCCATTCCATTCCATTTTTTTCATTTCGATTTGATTATTTTTCTTTTGACTGTATTCTTTTTATTCCATTCGATTATTTTCGTTTTGATTCGATTTTCATTTCGATTGGATTATTTTTGTTTCAACTCCATTATTTTCGTTTCAACTCGATTGTTTTTGATTCGATTCGATTATTTTCGTTTCAATTCGAATTTTTAAATCGATTCGTTTATTTTCACTTCGATTTGATTATTTACGTTTCGATTCAATTATTTTCGATTCGATTCGATTATCTTCATTTCGATTCGATTATTTTCGTTTCGATTCGATTTTTTTCGATTCGATTTGATTCCATTCCATTCGATTTCTATCGATTCGATGTGATTTGATTTTCTTAGATTCGATTCGATTCGATTCCATTTTTTTCATTTCGATTTGATTATTTTTGTTTAGATTCTATTCTTTTTATTCCATTCGATTATTTTCATTTCGATTCGATTATTTTAGTTTCGATTTGATTATTTTCGATTCGATTCGATTATTTTCATGTGGATTTGATTATTTTGGTTTCGATTCGATTATTTTTGTATCGATTGATTATCTTCGTTTCGATTTGATTATTTTCTATTCGATTCGATTATTTTCATGTCGATTCAATTCGTTTCTTTTCTATTCGAATTTTTTCGATTCGATTTGATTATTTTCAGTTAGATTTGTTTATTTTAGATTCGATTCAATTATTTTTGATTCGATTCGATTTTTCTCATTTCGATTTGATTATTTTCAATTCGATTTGATTTTTTTCGATTCAATTCAATTTGTTTCTTTTCGATTCGATTATTTTCATTTCTATTTGATTATTTTCGTTTCAATTCGATTATTTTCTATTCGATTCGATTATTTTCATGTCGATTCAATTCGTTTCTTTTCAATTCGAATTTTTTCGATTCGATCCGATTATTTTCTTTTCGATTCGATTTTTCTCGTTTTGATTCATTATTTTTGTTTTGATTCGATTATTTTCTATTCGATTTGATTTTTTTCATGTCGATTTGATTATTTTGTTTTCGATTTGATTTTCATTTCGATTGATTATTTTCGTTTCGATTTCATCATTTTCTATTCTATTCGATTATTTTAGTTACTATTTGATTACTTTCGATTCGATTCCATTATTTTCATGTCGATTTGATTATTTTGGTTTCGTTTCTATTATTTTCGTTTCGATTGATTATTTTCGATTCGATTTGATTATTTTTGATTCAATTTGATTATTTTTGTTTCGATTTGATTATTTTTGATTCGATTTGATTTTTTTCATGTCAATTTGATTTTAGTTTCGATTTGATTATTTTCAATTCGATTTGATTTTTTTCATGTCGATATGATTTTAGTTTCGATTTGATTATTTTCGATTCGATTTGATTTTTTTCATGTGGATTTGATTATTTTGGCTTCGATTTGATTTTCATTTCGATTGATTATTTTCGTTTCGATTGTTTTTATTCGATTCGATTATCTTCGTTTTGATTCGATTATTTTCGTTTCGATTCAATTCCATTCCATTCGATATTTATCGATTCGATGCGATTTGATTTTCTTCAATTCGATTCGATTCCATTCCATTTTTTTTCATTTCGATTTGATTATTTTTCTTTTGACTGTATTCTTTTTATTCCATTCGATTATTTTCGTTTTGATTCGATTTTCATTTCGATTGGATTATTTTTGTTTCAACTCAATTATTTTCGTTTCAACTCGATTGTTTTTGATTCGATTCGATTATTTTCGTTTCAATTCGAATTTTTAAATCGATTCGTTTATTTTCACTTCGATTTGATTATTTACATTTCGATTCAATTATTTTCGATTCGATTCGATTATTTTCATTTCGATTCGATTATTTTCGATTCGACTCGATTATTGTTGATTTGATTCGATTATTTTGGTTTCAATTTGATTACTTTTGATTCTATCTGATTATTTTCATTTCGATGTGATTATTTTCGATTCAATTCGATTATTTTCATGTTGTGTGATTATTTTGGTTTCGATTATTTTCGTTTTGATGCGATTTTTTGTTTCGATTCGATTATTTTCGTTTCGATTATGTTTTTATTCAACTCGATTATCTTCATTTCGATTCGATTATTTTCATTTCGATTCGATTTTTTTCGATTCGATTCGATTCCATTCCATTCGGTTTCTATTGATTCGATGAGATTTTGATTTTCTTAGATTCGATTCGATTCCTTTTTTTTATTTCGATTTGATTATTTTTGTTTAGATTCTATTCTTTTTATTCCATCCGATTATTTTCGTTTCGATTCGATTATTTTCATGTCGATTCGATTATTTTGGTTGCGACTCGATTATTTTCGTTTCTATTTTATTATTTTGATTCGATTATTTTCATGTCGATTTAATTATTTTGGTTTCAACTCGATTATTTTCGCTTCTACTTGATTTTTTTCATTTCGATTCGATTATTTCCTATTCAATTTGATTATTTTCGATTCGATTTGATTATTTTAGTTTCGATTTGATTATTTTTGATTCGATTCGATTATTTTCATGTGGATTTGATTATTTTGGTTTCAATTCGATTATTTTTGTATCGATTGATTATTTTCGTTTTGATTCGATTATTTTCTATTCGATTCGATTATTTTCATGTCGATTCAATTTGTTTCTTTTGTATTCGAATTTTTCGATTCGATTCGATTATTTTCTTTTCAATTCGATTTTTCTCGTTTCGATTCATTATTTTTGTTTCGATTCGATTATTTTCTATTCGATTTGATTATTTTCATGTCGATTTAATTCGTTTCTTTTCGATTCGAATTTTTACGTTTCGATTCGATTATTTTCTATCCGATTCGATTATTTTCATGTCGATTCAATTCGTTTCTTTTCAATTCGAATTTTTTCGATTCGATCCGTTTATTTTCTTTTCAATTCGATTATTTTCGTTTCGATTCGATTATTTTCATTTCGATTTGACTTTTCTCATCTCGATTCGATTATTTTCATTTCTATTTGATTATTTTCGATTTGATTATTTTTGATTTGATTTTTTCGCTTCTACATGATTTTTTCGTTTCGATTCATTTATTTTCGTTTCGATTCAATCATTATTGTTTTGATTCATTTATTTTCGTTTCGATTCGATATTTTCGATTCAATTCGAATCGATTTTTTCGATTCGATGCTATTCGATTGGATTTTTTTCTTTTCGATTCGATTATTTTTGTGTTTCAATTAGATTTTTTTTCGTTTCAATTCGATCATTGTTTTGATTATTTATTTTCGTTTCGATTCAATTATTTTAATTTCGATTCGGTTATTTTCGTTTCGATTTGATTATTTTCTATTCAAATAGATTATATTCGTTTCGATTTGATTATTTTTAATTTGATTCGATTTTCGTTTCGATTGATTATTTTCATTTCGATTCGATTATTTTCTATTCGACTTGATTATTTTCGATTCGATCAATTATTTTCATGTGGATTTGAATATTTTGGTTTCGATTCGATTATTTTCATTTCAATTGATTATTTTCGTTTCGATTTGATTATTTTCTATTCGACTTGATTTTTTTCGATTCGATTCAATTCGTTTCTTTTCTATTCGAATTTTTTCGATTCAATTTGATTATTTTCAGTTAGATTTGTTTTAGATTCGATTCAATTATTTTTGATTCGATTTGATTTTTCTCATTTCGATTTGATTATTTTCGATTCGATTTGATTTTTTTCGATTCAATTCAATTCGGTTCTTTTTGATTCAATTATTTTCATTTCTATTTGATTATTTTCGTTTCGATTTGATTATTTTTATTTCGATTAGATTATTTTCGATTCGATTTAATTATTTTCGCTTCTACTTGAGTTTTTTCATTTCGATTCGATTATTTTGGTTTCGATTTGATTATTTTCGATTCGATTATTTTCATATCGATTTGATTATTTTGGTTTCGATTCCATTATTTCCGATTCGATTTGATTATTTTCGATTCGATTTGATTATTTTCGATTCGATTCGGTTATTTTCATTTCCATTTAATTATTTTGGTTTCGATTAGATTATTTTCGCTTCTACTTGATTTTTTTCATTTCAATTCGATTATTTTCTATTCGATTTGATTTTTTTCGATTCGATTCAATTCGTTTCTTTTCGATTCGAATTTTTTGATTCGATTCGTTTATTTTCGTTTTGATGTGATTATTTTCGATTCGATTCGATTATTTTCATTTTGATTGATTATTTTGGTTTCGATTCGATTATTTTCGTTTTGATGCGATTTTTTTCGTTTCGATTCGCTTATTTTCGTTTCGATTATGTTTTTATTCGATTCGATTATCTTCGTTTTGATTCGATTATTTTCGTTTCGATTCAATTCCATTCCATTCGATATTTATCGATTCGATGCGATTTGATTTTCTTCAATTCGATTCCATTCCATTCCATTTTTTTCATTTCGATTTGATTATTTTTCTTTTGACTGTATTCTTTTTATTCCATTCGATTATTTTCGTTTTGATTCGATTTTCATTTCGATTGGATTATTTTTGTTTCAACTCCATTATTTTCGTTTCAACTCGATTGTTTTTGATTCGATTCGATTATTTTCGTTTCAATTCGAATTTTTAAATCGATTCGTTTATTTTCACTTCGATTTGATTATTTACGTTTCGATTCAATTATTTTCGATTCGATTCGATTATCTTCATTTCGATTCGATTATTTTCGTTTCGATTCGATTTTTTTCGATTCGATTTGATTCCATTCCATTCGATTTCTATCGATTCGATGTGATTTGATTTTCTTAGATTCGATTCGATTCGATTCCATTTTTTTATTTCGATTTGATTATTTTTGTTTAGATTCTATTCTTTTTATTCCATTCGATTATTTTCATTTCGATTCGATTATTTTCATGTCGATTCGATTATTTTGGTTGCGACTCGATAATTTTCATTTCGATTCGGTTATTATCGATTTGATTCGATTATTTTCGTTTCTATTTTATTATTTCGATTCGATTATTTTCATGTCGATTTAATTATTTTGGTTTCAACTCGATTATTTTCGCTTCTACTTGATTTTTTTCATTTCGATTCGATTATTTCCTATTCAATTTGGTTATTTTCGATTCGATTCGATTATTTTAGTTTCGATTTGATTATTTTCGATTCGATTCGATTATTTTCATGTGGATTTGATTATTTTGGTTTCGATTCGATTATTTTTGTATCGATTGATTATCTTCGTTTCGATTTGATTATTTTCTATTCGATTCGATTATTTTCATGTCGATTCAATTCGTTTCTTTTCTATTCGAGTTTTTTCGATTCGATTTGATTATTTTCAGTTAGATTTGTTTATTTTAGATTCGATTCATTTATTTTCATTTCGATTCAATCATTATTGTTTTGATTCATTTATTTTCGTTTCGATTCGATATTTTCGATTCAATTCGAATCGATTTTTTCGATTCGATGCTATTTGATTGGATTTTTTTCTTTTCGATTCGATTATTTTTGTGTTTCAATTAGATTTTTTTTCGTTTCAATTCGATCATTGTCGTTTTGATTATTTATTTTCGTTTCGATTCAATTATTTTAATTTCGATTCGGTTATTTTCGTTTCGATTTGATTATTTTCTATTCAAATAGATTATATTCGTTTCGATTTGATTATTTTTAATTTGATTCGATTTTCATTTCGATTGGATTATTTTTGTTTCAACTCAATTATTTTCGTTTCAACTCGATTGTTTTTGATTCGATTCGATTATTTTCGTTTCAATTCGAATTTTTAAATCGATTCGTTTATTTTCACTTCGATTTGATTATTTACATTTCGATTCAATTATTTTCGATTCGATTCGATTATTTTCATTTCGATTCGATTATTTTCGATTCGACTCGATTATTGTTGATTTGATTCGATTATTTTGGTTTCAATTTGATTACTTTTGATTCTATCTGATTATTTTCGTTTCGATGTGATTATTTTCGATTCAATTCGATTATTTTCATGTTGTGTGATTATTTTGGTTTCGATTATTTTCGTTTTGATGCGATTTTTTGTTTCGATTCGATTATTTTCGTTTCGATTATGTTTTTATTCAACTCGATTATCTTCATTTCGATTCGATTATTTTCATTTCGATTCGATTTTTTTCGATTCGATTCGATTCCATTCCATTCGGTTTCTATTGATTCGATGAGATTTTGATTTTCTTAGATTCGATTCGATTCCTTTTTTTTATTTCGATTTGATTATTTTTGTTTAGATTCTATTCTTTTTATTCCATCCGATTATTTTCGTTTCGATTCGATTATTTTCATGTCGATTCGATTATTTTGGTTGCGACTCGATTATTTTCGTTTCTATTTTATTATTTCGATTCGATTATTTTCATGTCGATTTAATTATTTTGGTTTCAACTCGATTATTTTCGCTTCTACTTGATTTTTTTCATTTCGATTCGATTATTTCCTATTCAATTTGATTATTTTCAATTCGATTTGATTATTTTAGTTTCGATTTGATTATTTTTGATTCGATTCGATTATTTTCATGTGGATTTGATTATTTTGGTTTCAATTCGATTATTTTTGTATCGATTGATTATTTTCGTTTTGATTCGATTATTTTCTATTCGATTCGATTATTTTCATGTCGATTCAATTTGTTTCTTTTGTATTCGAATTTTTTCGATTCGATTCGATTATTTTCTTTTCAATTCGATTTTTCTCGTTTCGATTCATTATTTTTGTTTCGATTCGATTATTTTCTATTCGATTTGATTATTTTCATGTCGATTTAATTCGTTTCTTTTCGATTCGAATTTTTACGTTTCGATTCGATTATTTTCTATCCGATTCGATTATTTTCATGTCGATTCAATTCGTTTCTTTTCAATTCGAATTTTTTCGATTCGATCCGTTTATTTTCTTTTCGATTCGATTATTTTCGTTTCGATTCGATTATTTTCATTTCGATTTGACTTTTCTCATCTCGATTCAATTATTTTCATTTCTATTTGATTATTTTCGATTTGATTATTTTTGATTTGATTTTTTTCGCTTCTACATGATTTTTTCGTTTCGATTCATTTATTTTCGTTTCGATTCAATCATTATTGTTTTGATTCATTTATTTTCGTTTCGATTCGATATTTTCGATTCAATTCGAATCGGTTTTTTCGATTCGATGCTATTCGATTGGATTTTTTTCTTTTCGATTCGATTATTTTTGTGTTTCAATTTGATTTTTTTTCGTTTCAATTCGATCATTGTCGTTTTGGTTATTTATTTTCGTTTCGATTCAATTATTTTAATTTCGATTCGGTTATTTTCGTTTCGATTTGATTATTTTCTATTCAATTAGATTATATTCGTTTCGATTTGATTATTTTTAATTTGATTCGATTTTCGTTTCGATTGATTATTTTCATTTCGATTCGATTATTTTCTATTCGACTTGATTATTTTCGATTCGATCAATTATTTTCATGTGGATTTGAATATTTTGGTTTCGATTCGATTATTTTCATTTCAATTGATTATTTTCGTTTCGATTTGATTATTTTCTATTCGATTTGATTTTTTTCGATTCGATTCAATTCTTTTCTATTCGAATTTTTTCGATTCAATTTGATTATTTTCAGTTAGATTTGTTTTAGATTCGATTCAATTATTTTTGATTCGATTTGATTTTTCTCATTTCGATTTGATTATTTTCGATTCGATTTGATTTTTTTCGATTCAATTCAATTCGCTTCTTTTTGATTCAATTATTTTCGTTTCGATTTGATTATTTTTATTTCGATTAGATTATTTTCGATTCGATTTAATTATTTTCGCTTCTACTTGATTTTTTTCATTTCGATTCGATTATTTTGGTTTCGATTTGATTATTTTCGATTCGATTATTTTCATATCGATTTGATTATTTTGGTTTCGATTCCATTATTTCCGATTCGATTTGATTATTTTCGATTCGATTTGATTATTTTCGATTCGATTCGGTTATTTTCATTTCCATTTAATTATTTTGGTTTCGATTAGATTATTTTCGCTTCTACTTGATTTTTTTCATTTCAATTCGATTATTTTCTATTCGATTTGATTTTTTTCGATTCGATTCAATTCGTTTCTTTTCGATTCGAATTTTTTGATTCGATTCGTTTATTTTCGTTTTGATGTGATTATTTTCGATTCGATTCGATTATTTTCATTTTGATTGATTATTTTGGTTTCGATTCGATTATTTTCGTTTTGATGCGATTTTTTTCGTTTCGATTCGCTTATTTTCGTTTCGATTATGTTTTTATTCGATTCGATTATCTTCGTTTTGATTCGATTATTTTCGTTTCGATTCAATTCCATTCCATTCGATATTTATCGATTCGATGCGATTTGATTTTCTTCAATTCGATTCGATTCCATTCCATTTTTTTCATTTCGATTTGATTATTTTTCTTTTGACTGTATTCTTTTTATTCCATTCGATTATTTTCGTTTTGATTCGATTTTCATTTCGATTGGATTATTTTTGTTTCAACTCAATTATTTTCGTTTCAACTCGATTGTTTTTGATTCGATTCGATTATTTTCGTTTCAATTCGAATTTTTAAATTGATTCGTTTATTTTCACTTCGATTTGATTATTTACGTTTCGATTCAATTATTTTCGATTCGATTCGATTATCTTCATTTCGATTCGATTATTTTCGTTTCGATTCGATTTTTTTCGATTCGATTTGATTCCATTCCATTCGATTTCTATCGATTCGATGTGATTTGATTTTCTTAGATTCGATTCGATTCGATTCCATTTTTTTATTTCGATTTGATTATTTTTGTTTAGATTCTATTCTTTTTATTCCATTCGATTATTTTCATTTCGATTCGATTATTTTCATGTCGATTCGATTATTTTGGTTGCGACTCGATAATTTTCATTTCGATTCGGTTATTATCGATTTGATTCGATTATTTTCGTTTCTATTTTATTATTTCGATTCGATTATTTTCATGTCGATTTAATTATTTTGGTTTCAACTCGATTATTTTCGCTTCTACTTGATTTTTTTCATTTCGATTCGATTATTTCCTATTCAATTTGGTTATTTTCGATTCGATTCGATTATTTTAGTTTCGATTTGATTATTTTCGATTCGATTCGATTATTTTCATGTGGATTTGATTATTTTGGTTTCGATTCGATTATTTTTGTATCGATTGATTATCTTCGTTTCGATTTGATTATTTTCTATTCGATTCGATTATTTTCATGTCGATTCAATTCGTTTCTTTTCTATTCGAGTTTTTTCGATTCGATTTGATTATTTTCAGTTAGATTTGTTTATTTTAGATTCGATTCATTTATTTTCGTTTCGATTCAATCATTATTGTTTTGATTCATTTATTTTCGTTTCGATTCGATATTTTCGATTCAATTCGAATCGATTTTTTCGATTCGATGCTATTCGATTGGATTTTTTTCTTTTCGATTCGATTATTTTTGTGTTTCAATTAGATTTTTTTTCGTTTCAATTCGATCATTGTCGTTTTGATTATTTATTTTCGTTTCGATTCAATTATTTTAATTTCGATTCGGTTATTTTCGTTTCGATTTGATTATTTTCTATTCAAATAGATTATATTCGTTTCGATTTGATTATTTTTAATTTGATTCGATTTTCATTTCGATTGGATTATTTTTGTTTCAACTCAATTATTTTCGTTTCAACTCGATTGTTTTTGATTCGATTCGATTATTTTCGTTTCAATTCGAATTTTTAAATCGATTCGTTTATTTTCACTTCGATTTGATTATTTACATTTCGATTCAATTATTTTCGATTCGATTCGATTATTTTCATTTCGATTCGATTATTTTCGATTCGACTCGATTATTGTTGATTTGATTCGATTATTTTGGTTTCAATTTGATTACTTTTGATTCTATCTGATTATTTTCGTTTCGATGTGATTATTTTCGATTCAATTCGATTATTTTCATGTTGTGTGATTATTTTGGTTTCGATTATTTTCGTTTTGATGCGATTTTTTGTTTCGATTCGATTATTTTCGTTTCGATTATGTTTTTATTCAACTCGATTATCTTCATTTCGATTCGATTATTTTCATTTCGATTCGATTTTTTTCGATTCGATTCGATTCCATTCCATTCGGTTTCTATTGATTCGATGAGATTTTGATTTTCTTAGATTCGATTCGATTCCTTTTTTTTATTTCGATTTGATTATTTTTGTTTAGATTCTATTCTTTTTATTCCATCCGATTATTTTCGTTTCGATTCGATTATTTTCATGTCGATTCGATTATTTTGGTTGCGACTCGATTATTTTCGTTTCTATTTTATTATTTCGATTCGATTATTTTCATGTCGATTTAATTATTTTGGTTTCAACTCGATTATTTTCGCTTCTACTTGATTTTTTTCATTTCGATTCGATTATTTCCTATTCAATTTGATTATTTTCGATTCGATTTGATTATTTTAGTTTCGATTTGATTATTTTTGATTCGATTCGATTATTTTCATGTGGATTTGATTATTTTGGTTTCAATTCGATTATTTTTGTATCGATTGATTATTTTCGTTTTGATTCGATTATTTTCTATTCGATTCGATTATTTTCATGTCGATTCAATTTGTTTCTTTTGTATTCGAATTTTTTCGATTCGATTCGATTATTTTCTTTTCAATTCGATTTTTCTCGTTTCGATTCATTATTTTTGTTTCGATTCGATTATTTTCTATTCGATTTGATTATTTTCATGTCGATTTAATTCGTTTCTTTTCGATTCGAATTTTTACGTTTCGATTCGATTATTTTCTATCCGATTCGATTATTTTCATGTCGATTCAATTCGTTTCTTTTCAATTCGAATTTTTTCGATTCGATCCGTTTATTTTCTTTTCGATTCGATTATTTTCGTTTCGATTCGATTATTTTCATTTCGATTTGACTTTTCTCATCTCGATTCAATTATTTTCATTTCTATTTGATTATTTTCGATTTGATTATTTTTGATTTGATTTTTTTCGCTTCTACATGATTTTTTCGTTTCGATTCATTTATTTTCGTTTCGATTCAATCATTATTGTTTTGATTCATTTATTTTCGTTTCGATTCGATATTTTCGATTCAATTCGAATCGGTTTTTTCGATTCGATGCTATTCGATTGGATTTTTTTCTTTTCGATTCGATTATTTTTGTGTTTCAATTTGATTTTTTTTCGTTTCAATTCGATCATTGTCGTTTTGGTTATTTATTTTCGTTTCGATTCAATTATTTTAATTTCGATTCGGTTATTTTCGTTTCGATTTGATTATTTTCTATTCAATTAGATTATATTCGTTTCGATTTGATTATTTTTAATTTGATTCGATTTTCGTTTCGATTGATTATTTTCATTTCGATTCGATTATTTTCTATTCGACTTGATTATTTTCGATTCGATCAATTATTTTCATGTGGATTTGAATATTTTGGTTTCGATTCGATTATTTTCATTTCAATTGATTATTTTCGTTTCGATTTGATTATTTTCTATTCGATTTGATTTTTTTCGATTCGATTCAATTCTTTTCTATTCGAATTTTTTCGATTCAATTTGATTATTTTCAGTTAGATTTGTTTTAGATTCGATTCAATTATTTTTGATTCGATTTGATTTTTCTCATTTCGATTTGATTATTTTCGATTCGATTTGATTTTTTTCGATTCAATTCAATTCGCTTCTTTTTGATTCAATTATTTTCGTTTCGATTTGATTATTTTTATTTCGATTAGATTATTTTCGATTCGATTTAATTATTTTCGCTTCTACTTGATTTTTTTCATTTCGATTCGATTATTTTGGTTTCGATTTGATTATTTTCGATTCGATTATTTTCATATCGATTTGATTATTTTGGTTTCGATTCCATTATTTCCGATTCGATTTGATTATTTTCGATTCGATTTGATTATTTTCGATTCGATTCGGTTATTTTCATTTCCATTTAATTATTTTGGTTTCGATTAGATTATTTTCGCTTCTACTTGATTTTTTTCATTTCAATTCGATTATTTTCTATTCGATTTGATTTTTTTCGATTCGATTCAATTCGTTTCTTTTCGATTCGAATTTTTTGATTCGATTCGTTTATTTTCGTTTTGATGTGATTATTTTCGATTCGATTCGATTATTTTCATTTTGATTGATTATTTTGGTTTCGATTCGATTATTTTCGTTTTGATGCGATTTTTTTCGTTTCGATTCGCTTATTTTCGTTTCGATTATGTTTTTATTCGATTCGATTATCTTCGTTTTGATTCGATTATTTTCGTTTCGATTCAATTCCATTCCATTCGATATTTATCGATTCGATGCTATTTGATTTTCTTCAATTCGATTCGATTCCATTCCATTTTTTTCATTTCGATTTGATTATTTTTCTTTTGACTGTATTCTTTTTATTCCATTCGATTATTTTCGTTTTGATTCGATTTTCATTTCGATTGGATTATTTTTGTTTCAACTCAATTATTTTCGTTTCAACTCGATTGTTTTTGATTCGATTCGATTATTTTCGTTTCAATTCGAATTTTTAAATCGATTCGTTTATTTTCACTTCGATTTGATTATTTACGTTTCGATTCAATTATTTTCGATTCGATTCGATTATCTTCATTTCGATTCGATTATTTTCGTTTCGATTCGATTTTTTTCGATTCGATTTGATTCCATTCCATTCGATTTCTATCGATTCGATGTGATTTGATTTTCTTAGATTCGATTCGATTCGATTCCATTTTTTTCATTTCGATTTGATTATTTTTGTTTAGATTCTATTCTTTTTATTCCATTCGATTATTTTCATTTCGATTCGATTATTTTCATGTCGATTCGATTATTTTGGTTGCGACTCGATAATTTTCATTTCGATTCGGTTATTATCGATTTGATTCGATTATTTTCGTTTCTATTTTATTATTTCGATTCGATTATTTTCATGTCGATTTAATTATTTTGGTTTCAACTCGATTATTTTCGCTTCTACTTGATTTTTTTCATTTCGATTCGATTATTTCCTATTCAATTTGATTATTTTCGATTCGATTCGATTATTTTAGTTTCGATTTGATTATTTTCGATTCGATTCGATTATTTTCATGTGGATTTGATTATTTTGGTTTCGATTCGATTATTTTTGTATCGATTGATTATCTTCGTTTCGATTTGATTATTTTCTATTCGATTCGATTATTTTCATGTCGATTCAATTCGTTTCTTTTCTATTCGAGTTTTTTTGATTCGATTTGATTATTTTCAGTTAGATTTGTTTATTTTAGATTCGATTGAATTATTTTTGATTCGATTCGATTTTTCTCATTTCGATTTGATTATTTTCAATTCGATTTGATTTTTTTCGATTCAATTCAATTTGTTTCTTTTCGATTCGATTATTTTCATTTCTATTTGATTATTTTCGTTTCAATTCGATTATTTTCTATTCGATTCGATTATTTTCATGTCGATTCAATTCGTTTCTTTTCAATTCGAATTTTTTCGATTCGATCCGATTATTTTCTTTTCGATTCGATTTTTCTCGTTTTGATTCATTATTTTTGTTTTGATTCGATTATTTTCTATTCGATTTGATTTTTTTCATGTCGATTTGATTATTTTGTTTTCGATTTGATTTTCATTTCGATTGATTATTTTCGTTTCGATTTCATCATTTTCTATTCTATTCGATTATTTTAGTTACTATTTGATTACTTTCGATTCGATTCCATTATTTTCATGTCGATTTGATTATTTTGGTTTCGTTTCCGTTTCGATTGATTATTTTCGATTCGATTTGATTATTTTTGATTCAATTTGATTATTTTTGTTTCGATTTGATTATTTTTGATTCGATTTGATTTTTTTCATGTCAATTTGATTTTAGTTTCGATTTGATTATTTTCAATTCGATTTGATTTTTTTCATGTCGATATGATTTTAGTTTCGATTTGATTATTTTCGATTCGATTTGATTTTTTTCATGTGGATTTGATTATTTTGGCTTCGATTTGATTTTCATTTCGATTGATTATTTTCGTTTCGATTGTTTTTATTCGATTCGATTATCTTCGTTTTGATTCGATTATTTTCGTTTCGATTCAATTCCATTCCATTCGATATTTATCAATTCGATGCGATTTGATTTTCTTCAATTCGATTCGATTCCATTCCATTTTTTTCATTTCGATTTGATTATTTTTCTTTTGACTGTATTCTTTTTATTCCATTCGATTATTTTCGTTTTGATTCGATTTTCATTTCGATTGGATTATTTTTGTTTCAACTCAATTATTTTCGTTTCAACTCGATTGTTTTTGATTCGATTCGATTATTTTCGTTTCAATTCGAATTTTTAAATCGATTCGTTTATTTTCACTTCGATTTGATTATTTACGTTTCGATTCAATTATTTTCGATTCGATTCGATTATTTTCATTTCGATTCGATTATTTTCGATTCGATTCGATTATTTTAGTTTCGATTTATTTTCGATTCGATTCAATTATTTTCATGTCGATATGATTATTTTGGTTTCGATTCGAATATTTTCGTTTCGATTCGATTATTTTGTATTCGATTTGATTCTTTTCAGTTCGATTTGATTATTTTAGTTTCGATTTGAGTATTTTCGATTCGATTATTTTCATGTCCATTTGATTATTTTGGTTTCGATTCGATTATTTTCGTTTTGATTGATTACTTTCGTTTTGATTTGATTATTTTCGATTCTATTTGATTTTTTTCGATTCGATTCAATTCGTTTCTTTTCGATTCGAATTTTTTCGATTTGATTCGATTACTTTCAGTTAGATTTGTTTATTTTCGATTTGATTCAATTATTTTCGATTCGATTTGATTTTTCTCATTTCAATTTGATTATTTTCAATTCGGTTTGATTATTTCGATTCGATTTGATATTATTTGATTCAATTCAATTTGTTTCTTTTCGATTCGATTATTTTCGTTTCGATTCGATTATTTTCATTTCAATTTGACTTTTCTCGTTTCGATTCGATTATTTTCATTTCTATTTGTTTATTCTCGATTCGATTCGATTAATTTCGATTCAACTTGATTATTTTCAATTCGATTCGATTTTTTTCGCTTCTACATGATTTTTTCGTTTCGATTCATTTATTTTCGTTTCGATTCGATTATTATTGTTTCGATTCGTTTATTTTCGTTTCGATTCTATTTTTTCAATTCGATTCGATTCGATTTTTTTCGATTTGATGCTATTTGATTCGATTTTTTCTTTTCGATTCGATTATTTTCGTTTTGATTCGATTTTTTTCGTTTGGATTCGATTATTTTCATTTCGATTCGATTATTATCGTTTCGATTCGACTTTCTCGTTTCGATCGATTATTTTCATTTCTATTAGATTATTTTCGTTTCGATTCGAGTATTTTCGATTCGATTCAATTATTTTCGTTTCGATTTGATTATTTTTTATTCGATTCGATTATTTTCGTTTCTGTTTGATTATTTTCGATTCGATTTGATTATTTTTGATACGATTTGATTAGTTTCGATTCGTTTCGATTTTTTCACTTCTACTTGATTTTTTTCATTTCGATTCATTTATTTTCGTTTCGATTTGTTTATTTTCTATTCTATTTGATTTTTTCGAATCGATTCAATTCGCTTCTTTTTGATTCGAATTTTTTCGATTCGATTCGATTATTTTCATTTCGATTTGTGTATTTTTGATTCGATTCGATTATTTTCAATTCGATTTGATTTCTCTCGTTTCAGTTTGGTTAATTTCGATTCGATTTGATTTTTTTCGATTCGATTCAATTCGTTTCTTTTTGTTTCAATTATTTTTGTTTTGATTCGATTATTTTCATTTCGATTTGACTTTTGTCGTTTCGATTCGATTATTTTTGTTTCTATTTGATTATTTTCGTTTTGATTTTTTTTCAATTCGATTTTATTATTTTCGATTCAATTTGATATTATCGATTCAATTCGTTTCTTTTCGATTCGATTATTTTCGTTTCGATTCGATTATTTTCATTTCGATTTGACTTTTCTCGTTTCGATCGATTATTTTCATTTCCAAAAACAGAAACAGTCTTGCATTGAATTACTCATAAATTGCTTATTAAGGTGCTAACATTACACTCGTACTGCTTCTTGACATTCCACAGGCCTTAGGAGCTATCAACCATGGCATTTTATTATTATACTTGCTCTCCATTTTAGGTCGGCTCTGTAGAATAGCTTTCAGTGATACCTTTCTAATTGGTTTCGGCTTCTTAAGTATGGTTGGCTTCACATCCTCCCCATCTGCTGCTCTTTTTTTCATCTCTTCATGTTTAGTTCTTGGCCATTTAGTATTCGTAAAGTAAAAGTTTTCAATTTTAAAATTGCAAAAATATTGCTTGCAACCACCTATAACTTTATCATTAAAATACAAAAACAAAAAAATGATTCAACGAGTGGACATTGCTCTATTGCGTGTGTTAAAATAACTTTACCTTTTAAAATAAAAAAGGCATTCATGGTCATAATTAAATTCTTTTTTTAAAATATTTTATTTATTTATTCATGAGAGAGAGAGAGAGAGAGGCAGAGACACAGGCAGAAAGAGAAGCAGACTCCATGCAGGGAGCCCAATGCGGGACTTGATCCTGGAACCCCAGGATCATGCCCTAGGCTGAAGGCAGATGCTCAACCACTATGCCACCCAGTTGTCCCTCATAATCAAATTCTTTTTTTTTAAGATTTTATTTATTTATTCATGGGGGACATAATAGAGAGAGAGGCAGAGACATAGGCAGAGGGAGCAGCAGGTTCCATGTGGGGAGCCCGACATGGGACTTGATCCCGGGTCTCCAGGTTCATGCCTTGCGCTAAAGGCGGCACTAAACCGCTGAGCCACCAGGGCTGCCCTCATAATAAAATTCTTAAGTGAAGTATTTAACATATATAGTTCTGAACGCCATGCTTCTTAAGCATATCACATACATGATTAGTAAAATAAAATTTTAACCATATTAAAGAGATTTTGGTTTGAACTGATGAACATCTTATTTTTTACATGTGAAATCTTTAATTATTATATATTAAGTTTCTCAATCAATAATATGTAGCTTCATATTTGAAATAATTCCTCATGACTGTAAGGAAGAAATGACAACATATTGCTGCCCTTATTAATATATTAATAAACTTGAATGTCAGTTTAGAATAGACATTTTTATTAGTTGCTTCAAATGTTAAAATAGTATATTCTGCCTTCTCAGAATACTTCTCAGAGTCCTGGAATTCTTAGTATATTTCAAGTTCTGACTGAACAACAATAAAAATGCATGTCTTAGACCATCAATACCATTTTTCCAATTCATAGGAGGCAGTGAATAGCTGTCATGCTGTTAGTTCTTTCACTAGATAAAAATCTATTCAAATGCATGTAGGCATGTTACTTAGCAAAATGGACTACGTACATAATTATGTATCTTATATTCATTGGTGTAGAAGTTAAAATTTTGAAGTCTACAACTAAAGGACTTGCATGTTTATCTGACAAACTACTAAAATTCCTTGGGGCACCTGGGTATCTCAGTGGTTAGATGTCTGCCTCTGGCTTAGGCTGTGATCCCGGGGTTCTGGGATTGCATCCCACATCGGGCTCCTCATCGGGAGCATACTTTTCCCTCTGCCAATGTCTCTGCTTCTCTCTCTGTGTCTCTCATGAATAAATAAATAAAATTAAAAAAATACTACTATAAAAATTAAAATTTAAAAAAATACTACTCCTTAAGTATTAATAGATTATATATTTTAATATATCAATCTTATTGAGCTATATTATTAATCTTATAGTGCATTAAAATTTCATGGTCATCCTTCAGAAGTACAGTAGATATTTCATTTATTTTGCTCACTTTATAATGTTTCAGTAAAAACATTTTACTCTACCTAATAATTTTCTGTATTCAACTATCACTACAATGAACTCTGAGAGATTTAAAGATGAATCATATTTCCTGGTTAAGGTAAGATTAACTTGATATAGCATCCCATTGCATTTGTCTATATGCCTGCCTCATCTCTTAAATTTTGGTGCTCTTTCTTTGTCACTGGAATCATTCTATGATATAAATTACTTCACACTAAAGATTTTTTTCCCATTTTTTGGGGGGATTTTTGGCAGGACTGGATGCCAACACCACTATTTTTTCTATATTGATAATGTCCCCGATTCCTCTATTCAATTTCTGGCAACCTTATGTCTCATTCATTACTACCTTTTCCCCTTTAATTGTTAACTAGAAAAACATTTGAAGGCTTGTAGTATGATCAACATTCTATCTAAAACTCTTTTTATAAAAAAAATAAAAATAAAAAAATAAAACTCTTTTTATATTTATTTTTCTACCGGAATCAGCCATTTCTAGTCTCTTTTTTCTTTCTCTTAATAAAGTAGCATCCATCATGTATTTTCCTAGAAATTGTCAGTCCTACCTAATGTCTCTATCACTCTAAGTAAATCTTGATGCTCTAATATGTGACTTAGAGTCACATATATACATGTATTTCATAACTTTTCCCATCAATAAATCTTGGTAATTTTGTCCTTAATAAATCTGGATCCCTTACCAACTCATATTTCACTTTATAGAAATCAGCTATTTTATTTCTTTTATTTTAGTAATTTGATTTTTCGATTCACACCAGACCTTAACATAGCTATTAGGATTTTCTTTTCCTTTTTTTTTTTTTAAGATTTTATTTATTTATTCATGAGACACACACACACACACACACAGAGAGAGAGAGAGAGAGAGAGAGAGAGGCAGAGACACAGGCAGAGGGAGAAGCAGGCGCCATGCAGGGAGCCTGATGTGGGACTCAATCCCAGGTCTCCAGAATCATGCCCTGGGCTTAAGGCAGGGCTAAACCGCTGGGCCACCAGGGCTGCCCAAAGATTTTCTTTTTCAAATGCTATATACTCCCATACTCCTCTTTGAGGACTTAGATTGATTTCACTTCTGCCTATGAAATGCAAACTCTTTTTCCTCTAGGTAAGACTCAAAATAACTGTTGTCTTCCATATACTTCTGTGTATATCTGCATTTTATTTTAAATTAT
The DNA here is from genome assembly GCF_048418805.1 of Vulpes vulpes. Classification (NCBI taxonomy): domain Eukaryota; kingdom Metazoa; phylum Chordata; class Mammalia; order Carnivora; family Canidae; genus Vulpes; species Vulpes vulpes. The sequence continues at coordinate 536,059 of NW_027325672.1, forward strand.
CTATGTTAACCAATGCACATTTAATTCACTCATATTATTTTCTTGCTTCTGACCTTAAATTTAACCAAACCATAAAGGGATAGTTTGTAGAAATTGGTTATTCTTCTACACATAAAATGATGGTAGGTTGTAATATAGATGATTTAGTTCCTTTTCTTGGTCTGTTTTTCTTCAGTGTTCCTTTTCCAGTGACTGAACAGCACCCATAATTCCTTTGAAGAATAACTGGCTATTTCAATACTGTTGAAAGAAAAAAAATATTTAATCTGTTTGGTTAGGTTTTGCTATGATTTATTTACCAATTCTTTTTTTGAGAACCCTAAGAAAGTGACTATGTGAATGGGTCAGGGCCTAGGGGCAGAGGGAGGAGCTAGGAGACACTATAGGAAGGTCACCTAATGGGCACCTGGATGACTCAGTTGGGTAAGTGTCTGACTCTTACTTTTGGCTCAGGTCATGACCTCAGAGTCCTGGGAAAGTCAAGCCCTGCCTAGGCTCTGCACTCAGTACAGTCTGCCTGGAATTCTCTCCCTCTCCTTTTGCCCCTCTCCCTGCTCTCTCTCTCTCTCTCTCTCTCTCTCTCTCAAAAAATAAATAAAATCTTGTTTAAAAAAATGAAGGTCAACTGAGCAGGGGTGATAGATGAGAATGAGGCATGAGCATTAGGGAGTCAGCATTAGGGAGTAATTTTCAAGTGTAGCAACTCTGGCAGACCTTCTATCACCTGGAATGAACAAAGCATTTCATCTGTGCTGAGGAACAGATCTTTAAGTCACTGGTAGATAAGAGCCTCTGTTAACAGGGACTGAATCTTGTACAGCATCCAGAAAAAGGTCAAATTCTAGTTTTGGGCCTCTCTATCTGAATGATCCTGGGAAAACTGCCTTACTTTTCTACATCCTTAGTTTCAACTATAAAATAGAAGCATAATGATAAGAATATCTACTTTTAGAGTTATTGTGAACATTAATGTGACAATGTATGTAGAAAGCTAAGGAAATAGTAGCTGTGTATTTGTTACTGCTTATTTACCAACTCAAATCTCATAAGTTCCACCTTAGATTCCAGAATCCAGCAACTTTGGGTGTAATTTAACAATGCCTTGACACAAGCTCATGCCATGTGAAATACTCCTTTCTTCTCTTACACACAATGAGGAGACCACAGTAATCTAGTCAACATTCTCACATGCACAACTCCAAAATTTCTAAGTGGCACAAGAAAGCAGGAAATAATTCTCAGATGGGGGAATAAAAATCAATGTTTCCCCTTTTCCTCCCTCAGATATGTATCTCTGAAAAAAATATTTCAGGAGCGTCCCCAGAGTGTGTACCATGGGATCCAGCAAAAATCAAGAGATGCCTACCTTACTGTTGGATTTCCTACTTCCCTATTTAACTACCTGCCCCTTCCCACCTCACCTCACTACTTTGTTCCTCCCTTCTGCTCTCTGGGCTCAAATTCCAAATAAACTCCACACATGCAAGCTAGCCTCAGGCATAAGAGAATCTGAGCTACAACAAATCCTCTGCCTAGGAAGCTAAAGTCATTTATCATGCAGATTTCACTATTAATTTGTACCTTACATTTGTTCACACATACTTTGTAAGGATGTGTTTTAACTATTTCAGATAACAGTGTCTTGCTCCCAGGCAGAAATTTGAAAGTCTTAAATTTGGGAATTTTATTTTCAATGAGCTCTTTTAGTGTTTCATAACAGTATGTGTGTGTGTGTGTGTGTGTGTGTGTGTGTATTTCATATAGTATAAAAATATAAATATATGTCATAATGTATAACATATTTCATAATAGTTTTTTCAAAACATTCTTAGAAATAGGAAGCTACCTCAAAATGGTTGCAACTCACAAGGTAGCCAGAGCACAGCTACATCACCTCAACAATATCCCCAGATGCGCCTCTGTTGCCTGCCAGTAGATGATTAAGAGAGGGAGCCAACAGCGGTGACACCAAGGAGTTAGCAACAGGGCCGGATGCTTTAAATAGAACATACATTCAGATTTTGGCATCTGGTTCCTACTTTTGCCAAATGTGCCTGTTTGTATCCACAGCTGTTAAATGTGTTTGTTGAAAACGGATAGATCATGGGGAAGGAAGAGACTGGCAAGAGATATACCCACTTCTGTGGGAGGCAGTGTCAAGCCAAAGTGCAATTTACTCACAGGGAATTATTTGCTTTAGAAATCTGGTGTCAAAAAAATAAAAAATAAAAAAATAAAAAAAAGAAATCTGGTGTCATTTATTCGAGTAACTGTGGTATGTGGTAAGCATGAAGCTCATGTTAGAACAGTAATCTTTACGCTTCATTGTAAGTCAAGAATGTATACTTTTGCTGAAATAATTAACACCTAAAGGGCAAGCATATCTTCATTTACTTCAAATAATATAAATCAGTTGTTTAGATTGAATTATTAAAAGCAAGGATTCATATAATTTTCTAATCATACTCATGACTTTTGGCTTTTCCAAACATATTAGCAAAAAAAAAAAAGTCTTTCTATTAACTATGTTAATATAGCTAATAGGTGTTTATTAACTATATGAAATTGCTAGCCATTGAAAAATGGCTGAATAATATATGTAATATTTAAATCTTTAGAAGTGTGCATGTTTATTTCTACTCTATGCTTCATTACTATAGCAAAAATTTATTTAAACTATTTTGAGGGATCCCTGGGTGGCGCAGCGGTTTGGTGCCTGCCTTTGGCCCAGGGCGGGATCCTGGAGACTCGGGATCGAATCCCACATCGGGCTCCCGGTGCATGGAGCCTGCTTCTCCCTCCGCCTGTGTCTCTGCCTCTCTCTCTCTCTCTGTGACTATCATAAATAAATAAAAAAAAATTAAAAAAAATTTAAACTATTTTGAAAATGCAAGATCAATTCAACTGTGTATTTGAATAGCTGGCATGGTGAAAATGTATTGAATTCAGTTTTTCTATTACGAAAATGATTTAGAAAAATAGTATAATTTGTCATAAAAAGGAATATATAAGTTTGAGAATGTCCTCAGCAGTCCTGTTACTACTTACCATTTTTTGTTAACTACAAATAAAGTCATAATTGATGGGTAATATAAAATTAATCAGAAGTGGGATAGTTTGAACAGTGTGTACATAGTGTGATAAGAAATGTATAGTTTACCCACTAAAAAGTCAATTTCACTTGTCATTTCAATCTAATGACTGTTGACTAAATTTCAAGAGTTCTTCTTACTCTAAAGTTTCACATTGTCTTACATTGCACATATTGCATACTTTAATTTTATATTGTCTTATCTCCAGTAACCAAGTGCCCATAGAATGTTCTGCAGCACTCAAGGAATCACAGGAATGAATAAACAAATTTATGAATCACTATATTTTTCTATTTTAATTTTTCTAATTCCTTGGCCATTAGGGTTTAATACATTAGGATGATTTTTATAGTTGAAAAAGCAATCTTAGAAGTTAAACAACTTTTTCAAATTAGAAAATAAGCCTAAAAATTCTAAATTGTCTCAGAATCAATTCTTCCTTCCTAAAATTTATGATCCTCTATTCCAAAAGGTGTTTCAAAAAGAGAAATGGGAAAAGAGATTCCCTTTTCTCAGGATAAAGGGAGACTCCTGCTGCTCTTGTGATAAAAGAAAAAGACTTCTCTTGTCATAACTTTCCTCTTCCTTTGTGATTAAAGTATCTCTCATGATCATATGAAACTTTCTTCTACTTTTGTGACAATAAAAACTAATGACAAGGGCCCTGAAAGCAATAATAATAGTAAAAGAATATTTTTCTTCACCTCTGTCCTTTTTTTTCAGAAGTAACATGTAAGTGAGAAGTGTAAACTGACATTCTATTTCAGGATATTGTAAAGAATGGTCAATCCCGTGGATAAGTTTATTTTGGGTAACTGTGCTGGTATTGACCATACTGTAATAACTGAAAAAGCGAGGGGGGGGGAGTTTAAATTAGATTTGATGTTTCTACTAGCTACTGTTGAGGTAGGTATGTTGCCAGGACCAGCCAGTAGACCATGTTCATAGGCTCCTTAGTCCATCTACCTCTTTTCCAGCATATATCTGTGTGTGTGTGTGTGTGTGTGTGTGTGCGTTTGTGTGCATGTGTGTGTGTTGCCTACCTTTAAACTGTTGCCATCGGAGTATCTTAATTATTCATAATTTTATCATGATCCTTAAAAATAGTTTATGACATAACTATGAATATCTAGACTCACACAGATGTGAAGCACATAAACATTATATAAACACAAAAATGATATATTTTAATTTAAAAATGAAATTTAGATTACCAGCTTGAATGCTTTCATTTGCAGTTAATGACACCTAAACTAAAAGAGTTTAAACAAATTTCTCTGGTCTGTAACAGAAAAATGGAAATTTCGATTGGTCTCCAGGGCTTCAGTTCCCACTTTGGGAGGGCCCTATTTCACATTTTCACATGTCTTAGATTATTTTATAATTGGCAATTTGCTGACACCAGTTGAAGCCACGAATTTCCTCCTTCATATGTAAGGGAAAACAAATAATTGTTTTTCACAAGTCAGAACAAACTTTGGAACATTGATCTAAATGGATCAACTAGAACCAATCACTGTGGTCAGCATAATGTCAAGCAATGATTGGTTTAACTATCTGGCTCTCCTGGATTACCACTCACTCTGGATCTGTCTTTGTCATGGAGATTTCATTACAACATTTGGCCTAAGTAAGATGTTAACTAGTGTCATTGCAACAGAATAATTGATCTTCTAAAATTTAGTTAATGTTATAAAAGGGAGACGTGTATTGTAAAAGTAATTATTTCCCCTTCCTAACATTTCAAAAAACAAAAAATAAAAGGGTGTTAGTTGCTGTTTAGAAAAAATGAGTTTTCAGATTTCTTTGTGTCTACAGAATAATAGCATTTCTTTTTGCTTTCAGTTAACTTGAAAATACTATGTATTTTACATGCATATTTCTTTTTTTTTAATTTTTTATTTATTTATGATAGTCACAGAGAGAGAGAGAGAGGCAGAGACACAGGCGGAGGGAGAAGCAGGCTCCATGCACCGGGAGCCTGATGTGGGATTCGATCCCGGGTCTCCAGGATCGCGCCCTGGGCCAAAGGCAGGCGCCAAACCGCTGCGCCACCCAGGGATCCCTACATGCATATTTCTAAATTTGTGTAAGTTGTGATTATGTTTTATATTTTGTAAATATTTAGTCAAACATGAAATAATTACCTGATCTTGGGTAAAAAATGTGTATATAAAAATACATGTATATATATGTATATATGCAAGTGATAGGGAATACACCAATGAATTCATTTACTTTTCAGTTATTTTTAGTAAGTACCCATCTCTATTTTACAAAGAAAAGATATATACTTGAGGGATTATGAATTTTCAAAGTATTAAATGTTCTCACTGGGACCCCTACCACTGTTTGCTATGCAGTGCTGGTTGTTAGGACCATAAATCTGGGCATATAATATTAAGGACAGAGTTGGAGCTGTCTGATTTGAAGCATATAAAGTCTTAACTGCCACAGATAATGTCAACCCAAATTATTATTTCCATTTTAATACAGATTATAGGACAAAAAGACATAAATGGAAATTAAAAAATAAATTCACCACATATTTCAGAAAGTAACTTTTCATGTGGAGAATAATTAATGCTTAGAAGAGCCTGCAGGCAAAGTTGTTGAGGCAAAAAGCAGGGATGTCATTCAAGAAACAATTAGATGCCATCCTTGGGGAAATGGAGTACTAAAAAGGATATGCCTTGATGGACCAAATGACCTTTATTCTCTCTCCAAAAATCTCTCATGTTCTTATAATTCTAATCAAGAGATGTTTCAGCATTTTGGCCTCCAACAATGTCAATTCTTACTTGAATTATTCACCTCACCAGTTCACGGCTGAGGAAGAACCTTTCTCGTAGAGCTACAAAGACTTCATATTGACCACATGTAATTCCCAACATTGTTGCTCATGCATGCTTTATTCATAAAGATGCCTTAGGTCTGATACTATAAAGTGCTTGATTATAGAAAGAGTCTTTTTTAAATCCAATGTGATTGCACACAGGCCCATATTGGAGAAGAGGGGACATAACTAACTTCATTAATTACGGAGGGAATGTGGAGTTTTAAAAAAATTTTCTTGGCAAAAGTTATTTCAAAATATAGTTGATTCTTGAGGGATGTGGCATATATAAATCTGTTTGTTTCTCAATTATCTTGGATATGTTAATGCACTATCTCTAGTTATTGACTTTATTTCAATAGAAGATTATAAAATAAACATTTTAAAAAACAGATTTAAAAAGAGGTTAATTACAGTTGATCTAAAATCACACTAAAAATACACACTTTTAAAAGCTAGCAATGTACACTGAATACATGAAATATACAAAGTTGACTGTGCATTTGAGTAAAGTTGGGGAAATCAGCTATCTACAGTCTTCTAATTTTCAATAGAGTTAGCTGAGTTTTTGAGGCTCTGAAGATATTTTGAAAGCTACATTCCCCCTATTAGGTTCTTAAAGTGATATTCAGTGAACGAAAAAGGACATGTTTCTATCTGTCATATAAATGGACTCCTAGAGTTCCCTCTGTGTATCACAAATTGGAACTCAGTGGTGAACTAAGTGTTGAGAGCATATTTTCAAAAGCTAGCCAAAGGTCACATAAATTGGTCAGTTCAAAGCTAAAGAAACTAGAGGCTTGAAAAATGCCAGTATATTTAAGTGTTTTTATTTATTTATTTATTTATTTATTTATTTATTATTTTTATTTTTTAAGTGTTTTTAAAACAAATAAATATTTTATGAATAGTTGCCAAAGATAAAAGCTATATCAAATATACTAAAAATATATATGTATATATATATATAGCACAAATTGTTTTCACAATAAATTAAATCTGTTAGTAATTTGTAAATGATAGTTTTTTGAAGTACTATAAGAAAATATTATACTAACAAATGACAAAATTTATAAAATAGTCTGTGCTAAAGAGAAAATGGGTAAAAACATTCTAAATAATATGTTCTGTGTACTAGCTCTTTTTTTTCATTTCTTTTTTTTTTAATTTTTTAAATTTATTTATGATAGTCACACAGAGAGAGAGAGAGAGAGGCAGAGACACAGGCAGAGGGAGAAGCAGGCTCCATGCACCGGGAGCCCGACGTGGGATTCGATCCCGGGTCTCCAGGATCGCGCCCTGGGCCAAATGCAGGCGCTAAACTGCTGCGCCACCCAGGGATCCCTGTACTAGCTCTTATAACCTTTTAAATTATGCAGTCAAAGCTAAAATAAAAGTACAAACTAAACTTTCAAATGATGGAAAGATTATCTTCCATCTTGAATGCTTAACATGGTATTGAATATATAGAGAATAGTCTATGACATAAATTATAAACAAGGACAAAAAGCAAGTAATTAACTCAAGTAACTCTTAAACCATGCATAATCAAATGAGAACTGCTGTAACAAAAGTAGAAGTTAATTATATCAATTAGGCTATTATTTCATTCACTGATGTGATTTTTAAAAATCTCTTATAGGGGATGCCTGGGTGTCTCATCGGTTCAGCACCTGCCTTTGGCTCAGGAGTCCTGGGATAGAGTCCCACGCTGGGTTCCCAGCATGGAGCCTGCTTCTCCCTTTGCCTGTGTCTCTGCCCCCCTCCCTCTCTCTCTATCATGAATAAAAAATTAAAAAAATCATGTGTGAACATATCTGTTCATTAAAAATAATAATAATAATAATAATAATAATAATAATAATAAAAGCCTCATAAAATAATATCTTATTAAAATTGATTAATCCAGTAGTCTGTAAAACGCCCTTCTTGTTTCCTTGCATTAAAAATGGCTTTTAGGCAACTACACATCATTTAAAAAAATGACATTTGGTCTTTTTGAAGGTAAAAATAGCTGGAAGTTATTCAGAGGTTTTCTTTATGAACAATGTATATGATTCCTCTAGTTAATCTATCCCATTTTTGTTCAGTAACATTCTATGATTGTAATACAGTAAGGCCACTCTTGTGCCACTGTGGTATAAAATCAATATCAATACTTGTTTAGACTGATACTTATCAGAAAATTGCATCTTAATAAACTAAAATTTCATTTAATTCAGGGTACCTGGGTGGCTCAGATGATAAGTGTCTACCTTTGGCTCAGGTCATGATCTCAGGGTCCTGGGATCTCCTGCTCAGTGGGGAGTCTGCTTCTCCCTCTCCCTTTGTCTCTTCCCCACTTGTGTGACCTCTAATAAATTGATCAATCGATAAAATCTTTAAAAAATAAAATTTCACTTAATTCGATCTTTCTGTAAAGAATTAACACATATTATAAACTTTAAAATGATGAAAATATTTTATTTCATTTTATGAATAAAATGGGGGTGACCCTGGACCCCAAATTATAAAACTTGGAAATGAAAAGAAAAAAACCTTTTCCAACACAACATCATGTAAGTTGGTAAGTGAAAATTTTAGTCTAGATAATTGATTTTAGAAATAAAAATACTTGACAGTGTTGAAAAGTGAATTGTATGTTCTGTTTCTATTAAAGGAGGTCTAGGTAAATTAGACTAATAGATTCCTACTGAGAAGAAATAGAAAAACTCGGCAAACTATTAAAAAAAACTTTTTTGACAGCATCAGAGAAATTATAGTGAATAATAACAGATGGAGTTAATACCTAAGAGTAAAGAAAAGAGAGAAGACTTATTCCCTAAAACACTTCTACTTAAAGTGTGACACATCCATCAGCTAATAGTCCTTGAACTGCTTGCTCCCGTCAAGCAGTCCCTACAAAGGAGGGAGAAACTTTATTTAAAAAAAAAAATCCAATGGACAATAAGTATATGAAAATATCCTTTTCTTTTTTAGTCTTCAGCAAAATGATAATACTATAATGAGGAGCCCTCATACACTGCTGGTGCCCCCAGAGAAGTCAGTTTTTAATTATGATAAAGTTGCACTTTTAATGTTGTCTCTTATGAATTATACTTCTGATGTCATGTATAAGTAACCTTTGCCTAATTTAAGACCATGCAAAATTTTCCTGCATTTTCTCTATTAGTTTTATAATTTTAGTTTTTGTATATAGTGTATAGGTCTGTTGCTCATTTTTAGATTTTTTTGTTTGCTTTTGTTTTTGTTTTCTTGCATGGTGTGAGGTAAGGATCTAAGTTCATTTAATTTATACTAAATGTATGTATGTTTTGGGACACCCAGTTGTTTCCTCATTGTTTGTTGAGAAGCTGACCTCTTTTCATTGAATCTTCTGGCACTTTTTACCCTAAATCAGCTGACCAAAAACATGCTGGTGTTTTTCTGGACTTTCTATTATTTTCCATTGATTTATATGTTTATCTTTGTGAAAATATTATACTTTATTAGTAAGATTTAATTTAGTTTTCGAGTAAGTTTTGAATTCAGATAGTCTTTCAGTTTTGTACTTATTTTTAAAATACTGCAGTAGCTATCCTTTGCTTTTCTAAATAAATGTTATCATCAGCTTGCTAATTTACAAAATAAGGATTTCAATAGGAATTTCACTGATTTTGCAGATTGGTTTGAAAAAATTGCCATACTATCAATATTTATTCTTCTAATCAATGAGCTTGATATACTTCTCCATTCACTTAGAGATACCTAATTTCCCTCAGGAGTGTTTTGTAGTTTTCGGTGTACCTGTCTTATACTTTTTTGTTGAAATTGTTCTTAAATATTTTATTATTTTTTATGTCATTGTGAATAAGAGTGCTTTCTTAATTTCACATTCAGAGACTTTTTTGGTAGGAGATAAAAATCCAATTGACATTTTACATTAATTGTATCTTGCATCTTTGCTAAAATTTCCTTATTAGTCATTTATTTGTAAATTATTTTAAAATATCTACATAAGAAATTGTGTTGTTTGTGAAAAAGGACCATTTTTATTTCTTCTTTTTTCAATCTATTTATTCTTTATTAATTTACTATATTGTCTTGAATCTCTATTATACTGTTAAGCAGAAGTACTGAGATAAAACTTCCTGTATGGCATGTATCTAATCTTAGGGGTAGAGGAAATATTTATTTATTTATTTATTTATTTATTTATTTATTTATTTATCTATTTATTTTTCAATCTTAGACGTAGAGGAAATATTTAAAGTGTGCTATTTGTTGTCATCTTTTTTATTTATTTATTTTGTAGATGCCATTTTCAGAGTAAGAAAAATAATTTATATTACTAGTTATTGAGGGTTCTCTTTTTTAAAAATGTGAATGTTTTAGATGTTAGCAAATTATTTTATTACACCTGTTGAGATAATCTTTTTTTTATTTTATCCTAATTTGATGAGGCCTTATATTAATTGTTTTCTAGACATAAAACCAGCCTTGCATATATATGACTCATTGTATCTGATCTTTGTGTATAGGTCTTTATATATGTTGCTGTGCATTTGATTTTCAAATTTGTAATAACTGTCAATTTTATTCCTATAGTTAATATATCCAAGTAATTTGAGATTTTTGCTTTCAATTGCTGCATTAAGAGTGTTTACAAGTCTTTATAAGCTGATAGAAGTTCTTTTGATTGTGTCTAAAAGCAACAAGTCAAATGACCAAGAAAACAAACAAACAAAAACTTTTTGGAGGATATAAGTAATATGCCATTATAAAGTACATATAGCTGAAAGAGATAAAAAAAAAAAAGAGTAGAAGAAATAACATACCTCAGGGCACCTGGGTGGCTCAACTGGTTGAGTATCTGCCTTCTGTGTGGGTCATGATCCTGGGGTCCTGGGATCAGGGGCTCCCTACTCTGTGGGAGCCTGCTTCTTTCTCTCCCTGCTGCTCCCCCTGTTTGTGCTCTCTCTTTCTGTCAAATAAATAAATAAAATCTTTAAGAAAAAAATAACACCTCAATGCTGAAAGAAAGTTATAGATCATTTTTGATAAGTATAAGTTAATGTTTTTATCCTACTTATGTGAATAGGTTCTAAATATTTTATAGCTTGATATTTTGCACAAATCTTTTCATACAAAAATGAAACTTTCCTATTAAAAATAATTACAGTTGGTTCAAAATTAAATATCCAATGAGAATCTATCAAATAAGATATATATAAAATATGCCAGACATAAATAACACACATAAAAATATCAAAAAATTAAAAGTTAAGGGCAAGGCAAAGATAAAGCAGGTACATCCTAATATAAATAAAGCAAAGGCCAAATCCTCATAATAAAGCAAAATTATTTTTAAGGTCTAATTGCGGAGCAAAATTTTGGCTTTATGAATATTTTTTCTTACCAAATATTATAGAAATACTCCTAAGACTTTTCAACTCCTCTTCATATCTTATCCATTCTCCAAGATTCAAATATTTAATAGTTCTGTCTTAAATTTCAGGACATGTTGAGCAAACATCACATAGCATTAATCTACAACCTGACAGAGCACATTTTCTCTTGGTCTTTGAATTTTCCTGTAGCTTCTTTGCAGAGTTGCAGGAAAACTCTTCTTTTCCAGCAAAAAGGAAGGCTGAATTGCATTTTAATCCATTTTAGCTTAGTATTTTACTTATTTTAACTTTATCTTACTTTACAAACTAATCATATATATTTGAATTTATTATTATAAACCAAACCAAACTTAATAAATATAGTGATGACCAATGACCATGGAGAAATTTCCACTGCATATTTTTTTGCAAAAATATTTTAGTAAAAGAAAAAATTAACCATAAAACATGCCATGATCCAGCCACTTAAATTAGAAAACTTAGGGTTGTGGGCAATGCACATTATTCTCAGAGAGTTACCCAGAAACTAGCGTAATGAGAGACAAAGGGAGGGAGGGAGTGAGAGGAGAGAATGACTGATTGATGGTTAAGGAATTAGCTCCCATGATTGGATGCAGAGGCTGGCAAGTCTAAAACCTGCAGCATAGATGGGCAGTCTGAAGACCTAGGAAATAGATTATATTGCAGTTAAAATCTGAAGGCAAAGGCTGGCCAAATTCCCTCTTCCTCAAGGGAATTCAATCTTTTTCTTAATACCTTCAACTGATTGGATAAAACCCATCCATATTAAAGAGGATGATCTGCTTTACTCAAAGTCTAGCAATCTGAACACTAATCTCTTTAAAAAATATCTTCAAGGCAACATCTAGACATATTTGACAGAATCTCTGGGTACTGTGGGTTAATCAGGTTGACAAATAAAAGTAATTAGCGCACCAACATATATAAAGCATGGAATTATACAACAGACAATACATAAATTCTAACATTAACATATTACCATGTTTGCTTTGTTGCATATATATTAATCTAGTCATTCTTCTATTTATCTATTAATCTATCTTTTTTATTTTTATTTATTTATTTTATTAAAGATTGTATTTATTTATTCATGAGAGACACACAGAGAGAGAAAGAGAGGGAGAGGCAGAGACACAAGCAGAGGGAGAAGCAGGCTCCGTGGAGAGAGCCCGACATGGGACTCGATCCCGGGTCTCCGGGATCAGGCCCTGGGCCCAAGGCTGCGCTAAACCACTGAGCCACCAGGGCTTCCCTAATCTATCTTTAAAAAAAAAAAAGATTTTATGTATTTATTTGAGAGAGAGAGAACGAGGCAGGAGGAGAGGCAGAGGGAGAAGCAGACTCCCTGCTGAGCAGAGAGCCCAAAATGAGGCTTGATCCCAGGACCCCAGGATCATGACCTGAGTGGAAGGCAAACGCTTAATGGATTGAGACACCCAGGTGCTTATTAGTTAATCTATCTTATTTTAGGAAGAATTTTAATAAATTTCAGAAACAAGCATATTTCCCCCTAAATTTTTCATCATAAATATCATTAACTATATTTCAATGTGTGTTTACAGTTGTAGATATGAGGTAAAGTTTACATAAAATGCAAAATATTGAATATACAGTTACTGAATTGTTACAAATGTGTACATCTGTGTGCACACAAGTTATAGGTAGATTTAGAACAATTCCCATTACAGCCTCAGATCGTCTTTCTTGCTACCAGTCATTCCTCACCCCTATTATAAACTGCAAAGAGTTCAATGACTTGGGATATTTTTTCCATAGTGGATTAGGGTTTTTTTCCCTCTTCTGTAACTTCATAAATATGGCACCATATAATGTATAATCATTTGCATAAGGTTCTTACACTCAACATACTGTTTTTGAGATTCATTTATGTTTTTTCCATAGCAGTAAGTTCTTAAAAATTGATGAATAGTATTATAGAAATATGCCTCACTTCATACATCAATTCACCTATTGATGGAGACCTATGTTGTTTCCAGTTTTTAGGTATTTTTTTTATGATTTAAGTTGTTATAAATATGCACTGTGTGGGCATGTCTTTTCATTTATCTAGGGTGAATACCTAGGAGTGGAATTTATAAGTCATATGTTAGGTATGTGCTTAGTTTTAATAAGAAACTGGCAAAGAATTTTCCAAAGGTGGTGTGCTATCTCAAGCCCCCACTACAAAGTTTCTGATTGCTCCATATCTTCAAAATGCTTGGAGTTGATAGTTAGCATCAAAGAACAGTAAGATATAACCCTAAGTAGCATGTGGTTAGAAAATGACCTGGAAATTCAACTATAAAGAATTATGGGGATCCCTGGATGGCACAGCGGTTTGGCGGCTGCCTTTGGCCCAGGGCACGATCCTGGAGATCTGGGATCGAATCCCATGTCAGGCTCCCGGTGCATGGAGCCTGCTTCTCCCTCTGCCTGTGTCTCTGCCTCTCTCTCTCACTGTGTTCCTATCATAAATAAATAAAAATTAAAAAAATAAAGATTTATACTTTAAAAAAATAAAGAATTATGAAGGGGTAATAAAAACATGAAAGCATTTTTAAAATTATACAAAAACTTTACACTATCACCACTGAGATCAGTAGTCAGTATCAATTTTATTCTGTATTTTTATTTCTCTAGATTAAACAAAAAAGTCAAATAGTATATAACTCATTCTCTTCTTCTATTTTGGAAATCATATTTTACAAAACAAAAAGCCTATTTGTTTTAAATTTTTATTTATTTATGATAGTCACACAGAGAGAGAGAGAGAGGCAGAGACACAGGCAGAGGGAGAAGCAGGCTCCATGCAGGGAGCCCGACGTGGGACTCGATCCCGGGTCTCCAGGATCACACCCTGGGCCAAAGGCAAGCACAAAACCGCTGCGCCACCCAGGGATCCCCGAAAAGCCTATTATAAAAAAAATTAAATAAGCTTAATTGAGACTGAAAAGACAGAGTCTTCTGGCTATTAAACTGACAATAATTAAAATGCATAATAGTCTGTCTTAGTAGAATTTTTGATGGACCTATAATCAATGTATAGGTTGTAGAATGAACATTGGTTCATTATTAAAATCATTCAAGAGATCATACTCTAATGTCTAACAATGTTTCATTTTTCACTGACCAATCTACTATGAAGATTTTGTTTGTACACAAGAAAAGGCAGATGGCCACCTGTTACATCCATTTGTGGCGATCACATCATCAGCGTAATAGCCACAAGAGGTAAATAGCTGCAGGGTATTATTTTTAAGACTGAAAGGAGCCTTAGCCTCCATAGGGTCCCATGGAGAAATGTGCCTTAAGAAAAAGCCAAGTAATCCTTCATATGCCAACCTAATAAAAAATAATAAACAAAACAAAACAAAACAAATCCAGCCAATATTTAGTCCTTAATATTTTTTTTCTATCCTTTAATTTTTGGTAGTTAGTGTTTTTAGAGGACAGAATTTTCATTTCATTTCATTAATCTTTTTCTTTCCTTTTTCAATACCCTATCCTTCGCAGGGTCTAAGCTGATGTATTCTACACATTCCCTTGTTAGGTCACCAGAGGAAGTAAGCCCTAAGTGGCAGGACTAGCTCACTGGCACACACACTTCACAGTCTTTCTTCAGCATCTCGTTCCCTCTAGTTCTTCATTTCATTTCCTGAAGACACTTTCCAATAAGCTACCCACTCCTAAACCCCTGTCTTAACTTGTTTTTTGGACTAGCCTATTTAAGATATGAAGACTGGTTTTTGCCATGAATTTTAAGTATTTTTAAGACATCCAAATGGAAATATTACATGGGCCATTCAATAACTTCTGAACCAAGGCATGAATTAAATCCCTCCTAGACAGACAGACAGACTGCACAGAGAAAATAGCCAAGCACTGGCTTTCATGAAATGAAGAAATTTGTCGAGATAACCACAGAGAATGGCTAAAGAAAGTTACAGAGTAACTACAAATAAGAAGAGTTTAGCAAAGCAGAGCACAGGACATTTTTGCGGTTCCCAGTAGTTAAATAAAATAATGACTAAAAATATCTTTATTGTATTTAAGACACATGAAAGTTACTTGTATTACTAGAATGATGAGCAGAGGTCACCCAGAGTTGTTTTGGTGGGAGATGAAACAGTAAATAAGTAAAATCTTAGGGGAAAAAAGTCTTATCTCCCTTTGTTGATCCTATATGCTTCCTGTTCAACTGGTTAGGTTTGGCTCTTTCTTCCCTTATTTTCACATCTCTCTCCACACATCTGTCTCCTATTCAGCTCCACATACCCTAATCTTCTTCATCAATATTTGGAGAGACCATTGATTTAGGACAGATTCCATGATGGGTATGTTGTTTCATTTCAGTTCCACCATCTACCTGCGAAGTGAGGTGGCATTCCTAGTTTTATAGACAGGTCAGTTATGGATAGATAGGTAAGTAAATTATACATAAATAGAAGACCTAGCAATTAAAATCAAATACTTTTTTCGCCTCCAAAACTTTGTTTTTCCAAAATACTATATTATGTGATTTTCTACCAGCTTACTGTTTTCAACATTAATATTTGAAATAACAGTGATCAGACACATGTTTGGGGAATCATAATTCAAGCTGAGGCTTAATGGTTACTATGTCTTAATTTGCTTTCCAGTTGTAGGCAAAACCTTAAACCAGAGAAATGGACATTGAATTGTTAGAATTTACTTTGGCAGGCATATCAGGGAGAAATTATGGTGACCAAGTCTTCCAACCAGAAGTCTAGCTTTGCTCTGGAGATTGTGATTATCCACTATGGTCTCAACTCATAAGGAAGTTTTATTAGAAAGTGGTGGCTCATATGTTCATAGGGTAGGTTTTGAAACAAGAATTGAAAGGATAGATAAAATAAAAGGTGAAACTTGTTTCTTACATAGTGCTATGTGCACCTAATTTCAGAGTTATTGCTCTATCTAGTATTTCCTGTATCTAGTGTAGGATTTGAATAAGGGCCATATCTAACCAAAGTAAGAGATGAATAAATAACCATATAAACAGTTACATATTTCCACTCATTACGTATTTGAAATTCAATATGTTTTTAGGGTTAAAGACTACACAAAACATTATTTTTTTAAGATTGTATCTATTTATTTGAGAGAGAAAGAGAGACACAGAGATAGCAACAGAGAGCAGGAGTCAAGCTGGAGAAGCAGGATTTCCACTGAGCAGGGAGCCTGATGCAGGGCTCGAATCCAGGACCAAGGGATCATGACTTGAACCAAAGGCAGACGCTTAACAGACTGAGCCACCCAGGTACCCTCCAAAATGGTTAATTTTAATTGAAATTATTTCTAAGAAGTAGTATTTACTTACACTGAAATTCACATGAAAAGGCCAATTCATCTAATTCCAAGATGCAGAACAATTTATTGAATTTAGGATTCTCTACTCATGACTCTTTGAATGCCCTGCAACTATTCTTATTTTAATATTTCTCTGACCTTTTACCTTTTCTTAAATCAGCCATATTTCTTTTCCTATGGTAATGTTCTAAATTAAAACCTGAAAATCATGGCATCCAAAACACCACACTAATAAAAAAGAATTTGATCTTAGTTATACAGTGCATATATTTTCTGATTGTCAAACTAGTTTTCACTGCTAGCTATAATCATTTTTAAAGCAGACTATTCAAATGTAGAAGTGAGAAGATTATATTCATAACTAATCTTATGGCATCTTTTAGGTAACCTAAACAGCACTTTTTAAATTGGGAAATTGACAGAATCTTAAACATATTTAAATAGTTTACAAAGATTCTCTTAGCTTAAAAAAAGAAAATATCCAAAATATGAACAATCAGTTTTTCAATGAATAATAAATAGATAGATGTTTGCAAATAAACAGGATCAACAAGAATGAGCCTAAAATGCAAAGTTTCATATGAAGAGAGGATTTCCCAGGAGAAACTAAGATAACAATCCAATTAAGGTGTTACTGTATATAAATTAGAAACTGCAATTTAAGTTGCCATAATAAGGAAGAAATCCAAAAGCAAAATAATATATTTCTTGTTTTATTTCAAAGAAGTCAAACGATAAGTTGTCAAAGGTGTAGGTAAGCTTCAAATGATCAGGAGCTGAAGAGAATCAGTTTGTAAAATATATTTAATGATGGATGACTTCTGAATGTTAGCAGAAAGCCATATCATCACTTCACAATTAAAAATTCATTAGAACTTGTGAGACCAGGATAATATTTAGTAAACAGAAGCAGCATGTGAGAAATCTGAATGAGTATAGGGGCTTAATAGAATCATCAGTCCTCAAACTAATTTACCTCAAAATAACAATTTGTGAATATTCATAGTCTTAAAACTAACTAAAGGATAAAATTAGGAATCTTGTTCCAAATGTTATTAGCATTATACAATTTATTTCAACGATGTGCCATAGTATTAGTTAAAACTAAATTGCTTGAAGTGAAAGAAAATATTCAAGTTCAAATGCTATATTTAAGTTGAATATTCAATTTCAAATTTTAGTTCTACCCCATATAAGTAGACTTTTTCAGTGTCACTAAACAGATGTAATCTCTCTTCCAAACTCTTAAACTACTTCATATAAATTATGGCACTTATGTATACTTAGGCAGTATCCCATTAAAGACTAGATGATCATTAAAATTTTATTTTTGCAACTCTCAGAAATTGAACAATAGTCTTTTGAACATACCAAAGAATTTTAAAATGTTGAATAAATTGCACACAAGAACAAATAATCTCAGTGAAGAGAATGACACACTCAAAACAAATATTTTATCCCTCTTGTTTTAATGACTTGAGAAGAAGAACTAGAGGCATGCATGGCAAATACAAACCTCACCCATTATTTCGTGATTTGCACAGAATGTTCAAAAACATTTGATTTTGTTGCTTGTATTTAATTCTCAGGATACTCAACATAGAAACTGAATTCCTATTCTTTCTAAAAAAAACCCAGAAGATTTGGCCACGTTGACCCACATTTCACAGAACAGTGTGTTATATCTGAGTTCAGGTACCCTTTTTTGATAGAACAAAGGTTTGATTTTTGACCTACTAGCTAATTTCTTTAATTTACCCTATAGTCCTGCCTGGACCCACATCTCTGCTATGGTTTTTGTTTATAGAAGGATCAAAACCAAACTATTCAAAAATTAGCAATGATATATTTCCTAATACCTCTTCTTATTTAAGTCACATAGTTAGGTTTTAAAAAAATACACATATTAAATTATTTAAATATTCAAAAGGTTAATTTTAACACATTGCCAAGGACTGAAAAAAGAGCCACATGCTAGAATCAAGTGATATTGTCAGTTACTTAGATGTTTTAATAAAGGCATAGCATTTTCATAAGTTTTTAGGTATTATTTTACTGAAGAAATAGTGGAATATAATCTTTGACGTTTTTGTCTTTGTCTCAGGGGCCACCTGTGTGTGACTTTACAAAAGTCTTAAACCACAATGTTCCTCATTTTAGTAATAACTTTTACCATAAAATATACTATTATACATTCATAAAAAACAGCCCTCAAGTGTATGCTTTTTAATGATGACTTTTGCAATCATTTGAACAATTATCTGGAAGTTTATTACAGTTTTTCTGTTCATATTTCTTCAGTTTATGTGAATTTTATTATTTTTTTGAAATTGATTAATTTATGAGGGAGGGTCAGGATTCTCCAAGGTTTTCCTTTATTTCTTTTATTTATCCTTTGCATTATATATTATTGTCTCCCAGAAAAACAAGCAGTATTCCCATTACTCACTTAAACAGTTTACAAATACTCCAGTAGTGTTGTTAACATGACTTTAGCTCTTTAGCTAAAGAGCTAAATCAAACTGATAATCTATCAAACTGATAATCCCTGTTAGCCACTACACCCACAAGTTATTGACAGTGAGGCACTTTTCCGGAAGTGAAATCCACAGCACTTCTTATCTACTATAGCTCTGTTAGCTTAATAGCGAGGAAAGAGAAACAAAAATATCCTCTCAGTTAAATTTTACTCCAGAAGGAAAGTCTCAGTGGATTAAAAATAATATAAAAAAAAAGCACTCTAAAGAAAATGTGATTAAAGTATTATAAACAAGTGTTCACTAGTAAATTTTCAAAAAAGAAGAGTTTACTTGTCCTAAAAAACAAAACTCAAAATTAACATAATAGAACACAAATGATAATGACACTAACTGGCAATTACTTGAACCCTGCTCAAGTTTGTGATAAAGTGTTTTGTTGTTGTTAATAAGATCTAAACAGGTAAATTAAATATTTGAACAGTTTCTTCCAGACTTCGTACAGATTCTGTATTTCATCTGTTAATTCACTCTTCCTATTTGAAGCATTAGGAACTTGAGAACCAAAACACCACCTGTGGTTCTATTTTATTCCTAACTCATCTCTCACTCAAGATTTTAAAGACTGAACCAAAAGGAGGCTCTTAAGGTGAATGTCCTCATTGTCATTCCAGAAAAATAATATGGTATTATCTCCTTGTGATGTGGTTCACATCTTTAATAATGCTAAACCCAATTTACTCCTTTATTTTTTTCCGACGTCTTAAATGCTTAGCAGGGAGATAGAGTAGGAACCTCATATCTGATTGGCATACTTTCTGTTTTGCTCAAGAAATGCAATTTAATTAACCATGGGCATTCTTCATTTTTGCTTTATATTACATCCAGCTATCTTGCTGAATATTCTCAAGTGTAATCCTAATCTCTTAGATAATTATTAACGGGTGTTTTCTTCAAAATAAAATAAGCTTATCTTTTAGTTAAGTACCTATAAAATGACAGGGATTTTAAAAATGTCCCTTATAACACAAAAGCCAACTTATCCTACATTTGGAAAATATCAACATTAATAATTTAAGTATCTTAATTATCTATAAATATTACATCTAAAGTTAATAGCAAACAACTGTAAATACCATGTCATATATAGTTTTCCGAGTTTTTTTTTTTTTTCAAACTCTCTAACTTAAGACTGTGTCAAAAACTGGCTTGAAAGAAAATAAAAACCTGAGTAAATTGTTTGTAACTTTAGGTAGAGTAAGACAACTATTTTACACATTAATAGTCATGTAAACAGAGTCCAAGCTAGAGCTTTAAAATAAGTGCATTCCTTGTTATTAACCAGTGAACTTTCAGCTAACCAGTAAAGTGCCCAAATGTTGCTATTCCTTTAAAAATCATTATTAGGAGTTTTCTGTCTGTGTTCACTGGCTTTTAATTCAACATGAGATACAGTTTTTAATAAAAGAATAGACATAGAAGTTAAGAATCATATTTACATGTCCTTAAAGTAATACATTTATTATTGTAACCATTTATTGTGTAGCTAACAGAAATCTCACAGAGTTAGAGTTGTGAATCATTGTGAGAATATAAAAACTTAACCAAATATTTGAATGTCAGAAACATAAAAAACTTATAGATATTAATATAAATGTAAAAATATTAGAAGACAACTAGAAGGCAATCCAGTATGGTAAAAATCTCAAGTATTACTTTCAGAATTGGTTATACTTCCCATTTCAAAGATCTGCTTTATTAATAGAGCCCAAAATGTTCTGTTTTTTAAGCTAAAATCTCAAGAGATTGAAAATTTTTCCTGAGAAATATAAGAAACATAGGGAGACTGCAAGGGAAAATAAGTAAAAAAGTTCTCCTTTTCCCGATGGCAGAAATATCTTAAATTATTTTAAGAGCCCTTAAAAAATTTCATCTGAATATTAAATACATATTTTTTCTAAAAATATGTCATTTATTTTATTTATTTTTCATGGTCGTACATAATATATTCATTTTTTGATCCTGTTATCTTTTTAAGTTTTTATCTAGATAGTTGACATGCAGTGTAATAGTAGTTTCAGTTGTACAATATAGTGATTCAACACTTCCATACAACACCTGATGCTCATCACAAGTGCCCTCCTTAATCCGCATCACCTATTTAACTCATCCCCCTCTCCCCTCCCCTCTGGTAACCATCAGTTTGTTCTCTATATTAAGAATCTGTTTCTTGGTTTGCCTCTGACTCCTCCCCACCTTTGCTCATTTGTTTTATTAAAATTCCACTTACGGGTGAAATCATATGGTATTTGTCTTTCTCTGATTTATTTTGCTTAGCATAATAGCCTCAGCACCATCCACATATTTGCAAATTTCATTCTTTCCTATGGCTGATTTATATTCCATTGTGTATACATATTAATACTTTTTCTTTAATCCATTCATCAGTCCATAGACACTTGCACTGTTTCCGTACTTTGGCTATTGGAGATAATGCGACTATAAACATCAGGGTGCATGTATCCCTTTGTATTAGTAATTTTGTATTCTTTGGGTAAATACCTGGTAGCCTAGTTGCTAGATCATAGGATAATTCTATTTTTTTTTTACTTTTTGAGGAACCTCTATACTATTTTCCACAGTAAGTGCACCAATTTGTATTTCTACCAACAGTGCAGGAGGGTTCCCCATTTCTACACATAGTGTTTCTTGTGTTGTTGATTTTTGCCATTCTCAGTGGTATGAGGTGATATGCCATTGTAGTTTTGATTTATATTTCCCTGTATATGAATGATATTGAAGAGCTTTTCGTGTGTCTATTGGCCATCTGAATGTCTTTTGGAAAATATCTATTCATGTCTCCTACCCATTTTTTTATTGGATTATTCAGTTTTGGGTTTTGAGTTCTAGAACTTCCTAATATATTTTGGATACTAAGTCTTCATCAGATAAGTCATTTACAAATATGTTCCCCCATTCTGTAGGTTGCCTTTTAGTTTTTTCAATCATTTCCATTACTGTGAAAAGGTTTTCTTTAATTTAATTTAATGCCCCAATAGTTCATTTTTTGTTTTTGCTTCTCCTGCCTCTAGGAATAATTTGCTATGGCTAATGTCAAAGAGGTTACTAGGTTCTCCTCAAACATTTTTATGATTTCAGGTCTCACATTTAGGTCTTTCACCCATTCAGAATTTATTTTTGTGTTTGGTATAAAAAAGTGGTCTAGTTTCATTCTCTTGTATGTTGCTGTTCAGTTTTCCCAACATCATTTGTTGAAGATACTATTTTCCACTGGATATATTTCCTGCTTTGTCAAATATTAATTGACCATATATTTGGTGGGTTCATTTCTGGGTTTTCTATTCTATTGCATTGATCTATGTGTCTACTTTTAAGCCAGTACATACCACTTGGCTGCTTTGATCACCAGAGCCATGTAATATAACTTGATATCCAGAATTGTGATACCTTCAGCTTTGCTTTGCTTTGCTTTTTCAAAGTTTCTTTGGATATTCAAGGTCTTTTGTGGTTCCATACAAATTTTAGGACTGTTTGTGCTAGTTCTGTGAAAATGCTGTTTGTATAGAGTATCGTGTCATCTGCAAATAGTGAAAGTTTGACTTCTTCCTTGCCCATTTGGATGCCTTTTATTTTTGTTGTTGTTGTTGTTGTCTGATTGCTGAGGCTAGGATTTCCAGGACTGTGTTAAATAACACTAGTGAGAGGGGACATCCCTGTCTTGTTCCTGACCAAAGAGGAAAGCTCTCAGTTGTTGCCTATTGTGGATGATAATAGCTGTGGTTTTTAACATATGGCCTTTATATTGTTGAAGCACGTTTCTTCTCAGCCTACCTTGGTGAGGGTTTTCAATCATGAACGGATATTGTACTTTGTCAGATGCTTTTTCTGCGTCTGTTGAAATGATCACATGGTTCTTATCCTTTCTTTTATTAATGTGGTGTATCACCCTGATTGATTTGTGAATATTGACCCAACCGTGCAACCCAAGAATAAATCCCACTTGATTATGATGAGTGATTTTTTTAACGTATTGTTTTGGATCCGGTTTGCTAGTATTTTATTGGGAACTTTTGCATCCGTGTTCATCAGGGATATTAGCCTGTAGTTCTCTTTTTTAGTAGAATCTTTATCTGGTTTTGGTATCAGGATAATACCGGCCTCATAGAATGAATCTGGAAGTTTTCCTCCCTTTTCTTTTTTTTTTTTTTTTTTTTTTTTTTTGGAAAAGATTGAGAAGAATAGGTCTTAACTCTTGTTTAAATGTTTGGTAGTTTTTGCCTGAGAAACCATCTGGCCTTGGACTTTTGTTTGTTGGGAGTGTTTTGATCATGGATTCAATTTCTTTGCTGGTTAGCAGTCTGTTCAAGTTTTCTAGGCATTTGTCCATTTCTTCTAGGTTGTCCGATATGTTGGCATGTAGTTTTTCATAATATTTTCTCATAATTGTTTGTATTTCTGTGGTGTTGGTTATTTTTTTCCTCTCTCAGTTGTGATTTTATTTTTTGTGGTTCTTTCTTTTTTTTTCTTTTAGATAAGTCTGGCAAAAAAATTATCAATTTTAATATTTTTTTCAACTTTCATAATTATTTCAATGAACCAGCTTCTGGATTCACTGATTTGGTCCATTGTTTTTTAAATTCCTATATCACTTATTTCTGCTCTACTCTTT
This sequence comes from Vulpes vulpes, assembly GCF_048418805.1. NCBI lineage: Eukaryota > Metazoa > Chordata > Mammalia > Carnivora > Canidae > Vulpes > Vulpes vulpes. The sequence continues at coordinate 559,896 of NW_027325672.1, forward strand.
ATTATTTCTTGCCCTCTGTTGGCTTTAGGCTTCATGTGTTGTTATCGTCCTAGCTCCTTTAGGTTATGTTAGGTTGATTATTTGAGAATTTTCTTGCTTCTTGAGGAGGGCCTGTATTGCTATGAACTTCCCTCTTAAGATCTTTTTTTCTGTAACAAAAAGATTTTTGACATTGTGTTTTTATTTCCATTTGTTTCCATGCATTTTTAAATTTCCTCTTTGATTTTCTGGTTGACTCATTCATTTTTAGTAGCATGGGGGTTACCCTCTGTATTTGTGGCCTTTCCAAGTTGTTGTGTGTGTGTGTGTGTGTGTGTGTGTGTGGTTGACTTCTACTTTCATGATATTGTGGTCAGAAAATGTGCAGGTATGATTTCAATCTTCATGCTACATAACAGTGCTTACATGTGGATTACTTCAACTTTTGCTACATGATGCTGCTATTCATATCATTTAAAATGTATATGTTGAAAGTGAAGTTTTATGTGTAGATTTGCATAATTAATGTCTAGGAAAAATACACAAATATTAGAATTAAGAACATTTATATTTATTTTCTATGATTATTTCTAAATAAGTTCCAACACACAAAATAATAAAAATTGAGCTTCAGTAATTTACAGTTTAGATGTATGTCACATTTATCTTAACACACTGAAACTATAATTGCAAATAATTGAACTTCCAATACACAAGTAAATGAAATTGCTGAACCAAAAGGAAATTAGCATTGATTGCACTTTGAGTAAACTGAACAGATTTGGTAGTTCTGATTTATTGAGGTAGGGACTAGTCCTAAGCCCATTAACACAAATATTTAATTAAAGTGCTGTAATTTTTAGGAACAAATGCAAGAAGAGGAAACAGCTATAAAAAGACCCTTTTCTTTTGGTAATGAAAATCAATATGAAAATTGCAAGAGTAGCACTCTCAAATTAATGCCAGGCAACTAGAAGAAAATTAAATATAAAAATTAGATTTTGATAGACCATAATGAATGTGAGAGAAACTACATGATTTCTATATTGATATTTGTTTAGCTTTTATACCTAGACTTAATATTTTAAGTAACAGTGAATAATTTCTTGGAAGAACTCTGTAAAATGGGGATACCATTTGCTTACTTCCTTAAATAATTAACTCTGCATCTTTATATGATATTTACCCTGTCAACACAACATAAAATTATATTATGCTCATGGGTATCTAACATTTCCAGCAAAAGAGCATCTATTAATCTCAACAAAGATAATTTACACAAATCTCCATATCATTTTGTCTACACGCAACAAAGTTTTGTTACAATTGTGTTTTGCGGTCCTCCATTAATAAGTCATTCCACTAAAAAGATCATTAAACAAACAAAAAGAACATCTGCTTTCATTCTTTAAGTCAATTCTATTTTATGACAAGTGTTTACAAGACAAATATAGTTCAGATTAATTAGTTGTATAGGTGAGAAATGTATTCAGCCTGTTACTATATTTCTCATGATATAAGTTTTAATGAATTAATCACTCATTTAAACTTCACTGCTTCCAACCTGAATAAAACCACTGAAGCTGTCACTGAGAGTAATTCTCACTGAATTTACAAGTGGCCAGTACAGCCTTCTTAGCAGAACCTATTTTGAATTATCCAAATTGATGAAACCAAAGTGAAGCCAATAAAAAGAATTAAAGAAATTACCCATGTAGTATCCAAGCTAATTAAGACCAATCAGCTATGACTTTTGACTAGAAATCCATTTGTGTCCATAATTTACTTGAATTCAGATTATTATTAACATTGCTTCTGTTGCTATTATTCTTACTCATTCCCATCTTCCTTTTCTTTTTCCTCAACATCCTATTCCTCTTCCTGATTCTATTGGTGTTCTTTATATTAGTGCTGTTGCTACTGGCAGCACTATAATTATTGCTACTGCATGCCATAGCAAACAATCATTTTTACATCTCTATTTGCATAGAATTTATTGAGATTTGGATTGATTGCTACTCACTGACTGGCATTTATTCCTTATTTATAATATATTAGGCAATGTTCATTTTCTTAATCAGATCTTTGGCAAAATCTTATTATATTTGGAGACATCTGTTTGTCTAGCCTCAAACTTATGCATTAAGATTTAGTTCTTTAGGGTGCTTACATTAGATGTAAATAATTGTTAGCATGTAAACTAAGGAAAAATTCTATTTAGGGATTTTAAATTAAGAATCAATTGTATGTGATGGGGAGGAAATATAATGGCCTATGTGTCCAAAATCTGATGCCTTCTTCTTTTAAGAAACACACTGTCTATAAATAGAGCAATAATTTTAGATCCAGAATAAAAAAGAAATTTTATAAAAGCATTATAAAAGGGAAAAAATAAAGTAATCTCTACTGAGAATATGCTGTATTAAGATTAGCCACACAACTTTCCTAAGAGGGTAAACAGAGTAATTGACATGTAATGTTTTCCATGCTTTCACTGTTTTGGATTGAGTAACAGTTTATGAAGAAAAATCAACTGAAGACAAATCAGAATCGTTGGGTGGCTTTACTTTCACTTAAATTAAATTAAATTACTGATTTCATGGAAAATAGTTACAGGTTTAAAATTTAAATGATCAGAGTGCTTGGGTAACTCACTTGGTTAAGCATCTGCCTTGGGCTCAGATCATGATCCCAGGGTCCTGGGATGGCACTCGTGCTCAGCTTAGTGAATCTGCTTCTCCCTCTCCCTCTGCATCTCATCTGCTTGTACTCTCTCTCTCAAATAAATAAAATATTTTTAAAAATTAAATTGTCAACTTTATTGAGTATAAGAATGAGAATAACAAAACCAGTGTATTTTTTGTTTGTTTTTGTTTTGTTTTGTTTAAGGCTAATTCTGAAGGAAAATGAGCCAGTGACACAAAAATGGAAAAAGATCTTGTCCTGATTTGGATTCCCTGGAAAGCACATCCAGGCACTGGAAGGCAGGTACTTCATTTGGGAGGTGATACTAGAAAGTACAAGTAATAATAGAGAATTGACAAAGTAAGGAGAGACCAGCCAATAGTGTTCCAATGAAAAAGTGATCAGTGTGAGTAACTGGACTCAATCCTGCTGGGAAGTCTTTGAGCAGCTCCTATCAGAATTGTATGGAATAGAGAGGCTAGGAGTTATGTCTGTCAACTCTTGTCTCTCATTGGTTGAGGAACATGAAATCCCTAGTATGATCCTGTACATGAGGGCTAAGCGAATCCCCAAAATTCTCAAGCAAGCCTTTAGATAGTAAAGCCAGAGGAAAGAAGCAAAAGTGCTTGATATGAGAGGTTGTAAGCTTTCCGTAGCTGCACTGTGAACTCAAGGGAGATTGACTAGATTTTTTTTTAAAACAACATCATCTGATACAGATGACAGCAACAAATTACAAGACACATCCAAAACATTCAAAAGTCTTGCGATAAAATTCAGTATTTAAAACTACATTGTTGAGGGGCACTTGGGTGGCTCAGTTGGTTGAGCATCCAACTTCTGATCTCAGCCCAGGTCTCAATCTCAGGGTCATGAGTTCAAGCACCTCATTAGGCTTCATGCTGACTGTGGAGCCTACTTAAATAAAAAACAAATAAATAACTACGTTGTTCAAATAGAGAACAGTAAAGCATTATAATGCACTATATAGTTTGGAACAAACATACAATATGGCAAAAAATAATTTATAAATGTAAGCAGAAGAGCAATGGGTTTGTCTAAAAAGTAAGTTGAGTTGCAGACCTACACACTGGCAACAAAGTTTAGATCATTAAGAAAAGAAATATATGTTAAGAAAGAAAACAATATAACCCAATAAAAACATTAGGATTATACATGTTATAGCATATAATTTAATAAATAAAAATAATGTTTTTGATAATAGGTTTATGGCATTCAATGGAACTGTAAGAAACTGAACATGTTATCTTTTGATAATTTTAAAGTATTATATAAATATCAATATCACGGAAACACCATGAGGGCTCAGACTTCTACAGTTGGTATTATAGCATTCAATGGAAATATAAGAAGCCTGAGCCCTCATGGTGTTTCCGTGATACTGATATTTATATACTTTACAATTATTAAAAGATATCGTATATTCATACATCATATAAAGCTTATACATGACATAATATAAATGACGAATATATTGAATTGTCTCATGACCTAATCAAGGCACATACACATTTTTCTTTCCCACCATCCTTTTAAAATGTAATCAGTGTGGAGTGTTTCTTCCTTTTTAATGAGATAAAAATTCCTCAGATACCTAACTTGTTTTAGTAGCCTTTTACATGAAAGTTTGTGAGACTCTTTAGGTTGCAAACACAACTTCATTTTGGTCTTCAGCATCTTCATCATATTCAATGGTAAAACTTCTCCTTATCCACAAAATGACATTGAAACTCAGAATTGTATCCATGTAACCTCAAAGGACAGGATCTGGCATCTTGCCCCTCCCATAATTAAGGATTTTAGCAATTCAAAAGCAATCATTATCATTCCTCCCTCTCTTTCTCAAGTCAACTCCTTCCTTCTCTCCCTCATTAGCTGTAGCTTAAGACCCTGCCAGGGTCAGTATGGAAGGAGGCAGAGGGTTTAGAGGGTGTCTGATGAGTATCCCTTGCATATGCATACAGAAAACACGCCAACTCACCCTACCTGAGAAGACAATTTAGGAAGTGCATCTCCATGTCTGCCACAGCCTACCTACTTCATTGTTCTGCTCTCTTTCTTCAAATATGTTTGAGGAGCAGATCCTAGAGAATTCCAGTTGTCCTTTTTTCCTTTCCTTCCTTCCTTAGAAAAGGAGAAATGACAGCTCTGTTTGCTCCAGTTATTCTTAAGGCTACAATTTATACACATCATCTCACCAAAACTAAGATGATATTAAGTTAAAACAGAATCTCATGTTCACCATCTGGAAGCATGATGGATTCGTTAAAATGTGATGGGGACATTGTTTTAATAATATATTATTATCAAATATACAGTTGGTACTAATGGTGTTTATTGACAGATCCATCAAGCACATTTCTACCCTTTCAAACTCAATATATACAGATTTGAAACTAGCATTGCATTGTACATGAAAATAGCAATGAATTTTGCCAAATCAAATGCATAAAGTAATAAATGTGGAGCACTTTTATAAAAATGCATTCTCACTCTGACGTATGTAAAAATTACATATTTCTGATTGTGCACTTTTGTCCTGGCATTACACTGCCTCAAATTATACATAAAATAAAATGGCCCAACAACTTTTATAATACCTTAAACAAACTTGTTAGTACTCCCTGCAAAGACAAACACAATTTAGTGTAGATGCCTAAGCTTTCTTATTTTTCTGGCTACAGCAAAAAAACTTGAAAAATGAATCTAAATTTGCTCATACTGGAAATGGAGAGTATATAAAGCAAGTGTGGCAACCCTTTGTTAAAGTACCTCAAGGTTACCAAGAAATATTGAAAATGATAGGTCACAAGGTTTCACCCAGATAGACAGAAAGGGAAATGGCCCAAAATACATTTTAGTCCCAAATGATTTCCCTCACTCTCAACATTTGTTTCCTTCCTAGGACAAAGAACAAATATGTTTTTACCAAAGGAAAGAAAATAGCTTTCCTCCACTAATACTAACTATTTTCTCTCTCTCTCTCTCTCTCTCTCACCAGAAGCAAGATTTACTAAAAAAAAAAAAAAATGCTGTCCGATTATCTACCTGTACTTAGGCAGGCGGTTCTTAACCCTCACTGCACAATGAAATCTTTTGGAGTTCTAGTAAATTATACCAATTCTCAGTCTTCACTTCTCCCCCTTTAACTTACTTTTTTGTCAGCAAAAGTAATATTTTTTTGTAAGACCACCAGGTGGTTCTAAGATATATTAGGGTTGAAAACTATTGCTATATCTAAGTAATCTGGAGAATACACACACATAACCCTATAATTTTTATCTCTTAATTATAAAGATTTATCAATCCAATGTACCTCAAATGCAAATTTTCACTTTATATAAGGAAAAGCCCAATCTCATATTCCTGACTAGAAGTTTAAATAATGTTTAAATTGAGTAAAACTTAAAAGGGATAGGTTTTATGTGGTATGGTTGCATATAATAAAAAATAATATTCTCTTTTATAAGCCCATGTTCAAGATATTCCAGAAGGAAGAACAAACTTTTTTCCACCCTCTTGATCTATATAAATGAAAATTCTATTATGTTGTTGTCTTAGTTGGTTCAGGCTGCTATAACAGAATACCCAAAAAAGGATGGTTTAAATAAGAGAAATTTATTTCTCACAGTCCTGGAGACTAGGAAATCCAAGATTAAGGCACCAATGCCAGATGCAGTGCCCTGTTTGCAATTGGCTAAGTTCTAGTTGTGTCTTCAACAGGGCAGAGAACAAGAAAGAGGGAGAGCAAGCTCTCTGGTTTCCTCTTATAAAGGCACTTATTTGTGAGGGCTCCACGCTCATGTCCTAATAATTTCCCAAAGACTCCATCTCCTAAATACAATCAGATTGTGGACTGGGATTTCAACATATGGATTTTGCATTAGACACAAACATTTAGTCCTTAATAGTTGGCTAAGAATATTCTAAATTTTGAGAACAGAAAAGCCACTGCTTTCCTGTATAAAAAAAAAAAAAGTAGGAGAATCATATATCCATTCTTAAAATGTAATACTAAGCAATTCTTCAATTAAACACACATTTTTAGGGCAGCCCAGTGGCTCACCAGTTTAGCGCTGCCTTCAGCCCAGGGTGTGATCCTGGATACCCCAGACCGAGTCCCATGTCAGGCTCCCTGCATGGAGCCTGCTTCTCCCTCTGCCCATGTCTGTTCCCCCCCCCTCTCTCTCTCTTTCTCTCTCTCTCTCTCTGTGTCTCTCATGAATAAATAAATAAAATCTTAAAAAAAACAAAACACATTTTTAAAGGACACTTGGGTGGCTCAGACTAAGGCATCCACCTTTTGATTTAGGCTGAGGTCATGACTTCAGGGTTGTGAAACTGAGCCCCGAGTCAGACTCTCGGCACAGTTAGACGCTTGGCACAGGACTTAGAGTCTGCTTAATACTCTCTCTCTCTCTCTCTCTCTCTCTCTGCCACCCCTCCCCCATGTTCTCTCTCTAAAAACAACCAACCAAACAAAAAACCCACAAAATTTTAATTAAAGAATTACTTGAGGGACGCTTGGGTGGCTCATTAAGTTGAGCATCTGCCTTTGGCTCAGAGCGTGATTATGGGGTCCTGGAATCGAGTTCTGCATCAGGCTCCTTGCAAGAAGCCTGCTTCTCTTCTGCCTGTGTCTCTGCCTCTCTCTCTCTCTCTCTCTCTCTCTCTCTCTCCATTTATTCATGTCTCTCATGAATAAATAAATAAATTCATAAAAAATTACTTGAAAGTATAGAAAATATGTGTTTGAATGATGTTTATCTTTTGACTCAGTAATCACATTATATGGTACCAAGAATTATTTTAAGTGAATAAAAATAACTTTATTGTAGTTTACTATTATATGAAATGCTCTAATGTCTGATATTGATGGTCGATAAACAAAAAATTAGTAAGACATTTTTACATCTACTGATATTTTAAAAATAAATTTCAAAGCTTGTATGTAAGATAAAGTTAGCATAACAAGATGCAACCTCAACTTATTTTATCTAGGTTTAGTGATTGTCTAAAAAGTAATTCTCAAATTAGAAAAAAAATGCCTAATATATATCAGAACTATTATATTTGTATTTATAGCAATTTTTTAAATAATTCCAACAAAATAGACATTTTCTATTAGAATTTTAAATAACTGTCATTTGTAGTACATTTTATTTTACTCATGACATAATCTTCAATTTAATGATATACTTCTAAATATTTGGGGGTGGGAATTTGTTTTTTTATCGTCTATTAGAGGAATATCAACTGTTTCTAAAAAGCAACCATCATTTTCACCATATTTACTATGGCAACAAGCTTAGTTATCATGTGCTTATGTGCATATGGTTTATTTTAAGCAGATGTATAATTATTCCTAAAATAAGCATATATATATATTCTTAAAAATTAACTTTTTAAGTCTGAAGTTGTAAAAAGTGGTAGCTTTAAACCACAGAACATAAAATCTTTAAAAGTTCTATTTTTCTTCTTTGACTTTGAATATTTAGCATGCCAGACATGAAGAAACCTATATTTACTTACTAGAATAAAACAGTATAATACTTCATATGCTCTCCCCTCTAACCTTGTCCTCATGTCCCTTGAGACAAGAGAGGGGATTTATTATGACTGCTAGGAACAACAGTCCCTTTAATATGCTCAAAGAAGTAAATGCTTCCAAATTCCATTTTTTAACTTGACTATAACCACTACACATTGAAACTCCAGATTTATTCACCTTTGTGTTTTGGTATAACCATTATGCAAACACACTACCTACTTCCAATCTTAGCATTAAAGTTATATGAATTTGCTCCTTTACTTTTGATCTTCCAACTGGATGACAGTTCTCAGTTAATGGAGCCTTTACAAACACCAAGGGCAGACTTATGGGGGTATCACAAATTGTTTTCCCATCCTGAGGAGGCAGAGGTGTATTCTTACTTTAATAGAATAATTCTAATTCTTCTAAGTGAAAAATCAGGGAGATAAACATAATTTTCCTTTGCTAATTTTGACTGCTTTATATAAAATAATTTTATTGGATGATTATACCAATGATCCTTTTCTACTCAGCCTTTTACCAAATACCCATCTAAGCTGTTAAAACTTAGCAGTAAGAACAAAACTAACATACATACAGATGGAGAAAAACCAAATGTTCACTCTTAACTGCTGGATGTATTTGTAACAAGACAGTAATGAAACTGAAAAGTATGGAGGCAATAGTGCCAGCTTGATTAGGAGGGTGAAAGAAAGAGATCAATTTTCAAAAATGATGGGACTCTGACAACTGAAGAAGAAGCACAAGACATTCCTTGAAAAGAAGTAATGAACATGAAATGGTGAGCTATATGCACAAAAATGCATAGCATAAATATACATTCTTAATGTTGGATTGACCCAGGGCTTTTTTCTTATTTCTATTTTGTTTGCAAACTTAATCCCTCGGTGATCTACCCAGTCTTGGAGCAGTAAGTACATCTCTGTGTCCATGAGTCCCAGACTTTTCAACTCCAGACTTAACTATTCAATGGCTTCCTCTGGACATCTACTTGAAAATCTAGGCAACATCTCAAATGTAACATGTTGAATTGGCTCCCCTTATATTCTTTCCCATCTTAGTTGATGACAATTTCATCCATTTGTTTGCTCAGCCTAAAAATTTTTGTACCATTATTGGCTTCTTTTTCTTTTTTCAAGTCCAACAGCAAACCTGTAATAATATCCTTAGATCTGTCTCTTCCTTGTATCTTTCTCTAACACTTCAGTGTGCTGCTAACACTCCTTCAGTCTTCAACATTTTCCTTCTCTTAGATAGTCCTACTGAAGGAAATTTCCAATTTCCCTTGAAGAAAAATAAGCCAAAAAAACAATGCTGTGCAATCAAAATTGCACTTCATTCCACTGCAAAGACTTTTCTAGAATAAAAAGGATAGAATTAAATTCACAACTGATTTCAGAACTGTATTACAAATGTATTGCTTAGAACTGCATGATCTTTATCACTTAATTCATCTATTGAGTCATCAGATGAGAAAAATGGATAAATAGTGATGACTACATAGATCATATTAGTATAATTAGAGTTCTATAAATTCAAGAACAGCTAAATATAGAAATAAGACTTGATAATAGCTTAGAGAGTCTCTTCATGAAACTTTCTCCCAATATCAAAATGAGTCTAGTGACAACAATAGAAATAGATTTCCAATATCAAAATGAGTCTAGTGACAACAATAGAAATAGATTTCCAATATCAAAATGAGTCTAGTGACAAGAACAGAAATAGATTTCCAATATCAAAATGAGTCTAGTGACAACAATAGAAATAGATTTCCAAGTTTAAGGAAGTTTGGTCAATTGACTAAGATGCAATATAAGACATTTAATAAGGAAAACATCAAATTATATGGAGAATCACTGATTCAGAGGAATTAAAGTATATGCATAATCACATAGAATGTATCCTAGAAAATAAGTACTCAAAACAGTATTAAATTCAATTAAATAAGTACTCAAAAAGAGTATTACCAATTAAGCAATAGCCACTGATCTGATATCTGCTCCTTTAAGACTAACAAAATTAATTGCTTCTGCAACTAAACCTTGATCTCATAGATCTAACTGGAATAACGGTCCCATAAACCAAGGTAAGATAATAAAAACAAAAGCATTTAAAGCCTGAATTGTCATCTCAAAATATTGACTAAGCTACCTTAGTATTTTATTAAGATAGAACTCACAGAAAGCCTCAGGTACACACAAATATCTTTTTATAGAAATTAGTATTCTTTGTACTGTCTTAGCAGTACCTTGTCCTTTGGTTAAAGGCCTAATGGTTGAGAGTAGAGTTGAGAATCAATTATTTCAGTTGGCTAAATAATCATGTATTGTTTGCTAACGGTTTGCAATCTCACTATGCCCTATATAATGCCACTTGAAGGAAAAATTTGCACTTTGACAGGATGTTCAGATGTGGAGTCAATCATGACAGCCAATATTATGCAAATTCACATATTATAACCAAATACTTTGAACACTAAGGCATCAAAATTTTCATAAAGCTCAATGCTATGGTCTGAATGTTTGAGTCCACCCAAAATTTGTATGTTGAAACCTGAGGACCAATGTAATTGAATTAGGAGGTGGAGTTTTTGGGAGATACTTAGGTCTTCAAAGTGGATAACCCCTCTGAATAGGATTAGTACTCTAGAAAGAGATACTCCACAGGGATCTTTGCCCCTTCCACCATGTCAGGACATAGTAAGAAGACACCATCTATGAACCAAAATTGGGCCCTCCTAGGACAACAAGTCTGCCAGTGCTTTGATCTTGACATCCCAACATTCAGAACAGTAAAATATAAATCTATTTTTTCCTTTTTAAAAAAATCAATTTTTTAAACTAAACATACAAAAGAGCAAAACAGTTCACCCATTTTTCCTACCCTCTGACCCCTGTTTCTGACAACCACAAATCTGTGTCTATGAGACTATTTTTTCATTTAGATTCCACATATAAGAAATATCATACTATATTTGTCTTTTTCTGTCTGACTTATTTCACTTAGCATTATGCCCTTGAAGTCCATTTGCATTGCCAATGGCAATATTTCATTCTTTTTAATGGCTGGATAATATTCCACTGTACAGGCATATCTCATTTTATTATATTTCACTTTATTGCACTTTGCAGATATTGCATTTTTTAATAAATTGAAGGCGTTGGCTACCCTGCATCAAGCAAGTCGATTGGCCCCATTTTCCCAATGGCATTAATTTGCTTCATGTCCTTGTTCCATATTTTGTTAATTCTCATAATATCTCTAATTCTTTCATTATTATTAAATGTGTTATGGTGATCTACGATCAGTGATTATAGCTTGAGGAAAGCTCAGATAATAGCATTTTTAGCCATTAAGTATTTTTTAATTAAGGTGTATACACTGTTGTTTTTAGACATAATGCTATTGCACGCTTAATAGACTACATTATAGTGTAAACATAACTTTTATATTCACTGGGAAACCAAAAATTTCATTTGACTTCCTTTTTCCAATATTCACTTTATTGCAATGGTCTGGAGCTAAATCTGAACTATTTCCAACTTCTATATCTACATCTATATCTTTAGCCATCCATCTATTCATAAATACTTAGGCTGTTTCCATATTTTAACAATTGTAAATAATGTTGCAATGAACATAGAGGTGCAATATCTTTTCAAATTAGTGCTTTTGTTTTCTTTGGATAAATAGCCAGAAGTAGAATGCTAGAATATAGGATAATTCTATTTTAAAATTTTGAGGGATCTCCATACTGTTTTCCACAGTGGCTGCACGAATGTGCATTCCTTCTAACAGTGCATGAAGGTTCTCTTTTCCTTTGCATCCTTGCCAATAGTTGTTATTTATTGTCTTTTTTAAAAAAAGATTTTATTTATTTGAGAGAGAGAGAGAGAGAGAATAAAGGGGGAGGGGCAGAGGGAGATGGAGAAGCACACTACGTGCTGAGCAGGGAACCCACCATGGGGCTCCATCCCAGGACCCTGGGATCATAACCAGAGCCAAAGGGAGACACTTAATTGACTGAACCACCCAGGTGCCCCAGATCTGTCCATTTTTTAAGCAGATGCTTTGTTTTCGTGATTGAATTTTAGGAGTTCTTTATATATTTTGGATACAAGCCTCTTATCAGGTATATAATTTGTAAATATTTCCTGTTCTTTAATAGGCTGTCTCATTTTCTTGATGGTTGCCTTACTGTGTAGAAGAGTTTTACCTGGGTGAAGTCTCACTTGTTTACTTCTGTTTTTGTTGCTTTTGCTATCATGTTAAAAAATTATCACCAAGGACTATATCAAGGAGCTTACCACTTATATTTTTTTCTAGTTTTATGGTTTCAGGTTTTATGTTCAACTCCTTAATTCATTTTGAGTTAATTTTTGTGTATGGTGTAAGTTCATTCTTTTGCATGTGACTGTCCAATTTTCCCAACACAATTTATTAAGAGACTATCCTTTCCTCATTGCTTATTCTTGGCTCCTTTGTCATAAATTAATTGCATGTTTATATTAGGAGCTATCTATTCTATTCCATTGATTTAGATGTCAGTTTTTATGCCAATACTACTCTGTTTTGTAATAAAATTTGAATTCAGGGAGAGCGATGCTTCCATTTTTGCTCTTCTTTCTCAATATTGTTTTGTCTATTCAGGGTCTCTTATGGATCCATTCAAATTTTAGGATTGTTTGTTCTATTTCTGTGACAAATGCCATTGGGATTTTGATAAGAATTACCTCGAATCCATAGATTCCTTTGGGTAATATGGACATTTTAACAAAATTAATTCTTCTAATCTCTGAGCATTAATTTGTATCATCTTCAATATCATTCATCAATGTTTTGTATACTTCAATATACAGGTTTTTCACCTCTTGAGCTAAATATTTATTTATTCTTTTTAATGCAATTGTAAATGGAGTTGTTTTAATTTCTCTTTCTGCTAGTTAATTACTAGTGTATAGAAGTAAAATTGATTTATTGACTTTCTATCCTGCACCTTAACTGAATTCATTTATTAGTTCAAACAGGTTTTTGATGGATTCTTTTAGGGTTTTTACCTATAATACCATGTCATCTACAAATAGTCACAGTTTTACTTCTTCCTTTCCAATTTGGATGATTTTGATATATTTTCCTTGCCTAAGGATTTCCAATATAATCCTGAATAAAAGTGGCAAGAATGGGGATCCTTGTCTTGTTTCTGAAAAAAAAAATCCACTTTTCTTCACTGAATATAACTTTAGCTGTGAGTTTGTTATTTGTGACCTTTATTATGTAGAGGTACATTCCCTCTATACCTGCTTTTTGTGTTTTTATGACAAATGTATGTTGAATTTTGTCAAGGCTTTTTAGCATTTTTTGAGATCATATGACTTTTGTTCTGTATTTTGTTAATGTGGTATATCACATGAACTGCTGTGAATGTCAAAACATCCTTGCATTCTTGGAATAAATCCCACTTGATCATCGTGTATGAGTATTTAATGTATTACTGAATTTGGTTTATTAATATTTTAATGAGAATTTTTGTACCTATATATGTCAGGGATCTTGGCCTATAATTTTCTTTTTTTATGGCATCCTCATCTGGTTTTGGTATCAGGGTAATACTGGCCTCATTAAATAAGTTTGGAAGAGTTTCTCCCTCTACTGCTCCTGCTGCTGCTTTCTTCTTCTGCTGCTTTCTTCTTCTTTCTTCTTTCTTTTCTTCTTCTTTCTTCTTTCTTTTTTCTTTTTCTTCTTCTTCTTCTTCTTCTTCTTCTTCTTCTTCTTCTTCTTCTTCTTCTTCTTCTTCTTCTTTCTTATTTCTTATTTCTTATTTCTTATTTCTTCTTCTCCTTCGAAAGATTGGTATTAATTTTTGAATGCTTGGTAAAATTTACCAGTGAAGCCTTCTGCTCCTAATCTTTTGTGTTGAGATTTTTGATTACGGATTCAATTTCGTTTCTAATTATCAGTCAGTTCAGATTTCCTATTTCATCATGATTCAGCAATAGAAATTCCTATGTTTCTAGGAATTTATCTGTTACTTCTAGCTCGTCTAGTTTGTTAGCATATAATTAATGAAAGTAGCCTCTTATGATTCTCTATTTCTGTGGTATCGATTGTAACATCTCCTCTTTCATTTCTGATTCCATTTGAGTCTTCTCTCTCTTTTTTTATTGAGTCTAGTGAAAGATCTGCCAATTTTGTTTATATTGTCAAAGAACCAACTCTAAGTTTCATTGATTTTTTTCTGATTTTCTTTTTAGTTTCTGTTGTGTTTACTTATGCACTTATGCTATAATGTTTACTATTTATTTCTTCTAATTTTGGGTTTTGTTCCTTTTTGGTAGGTCCTTCAGATGTAATTTCGGGTTATTTGAGACTTGTTCCTTCAAGTAGGCATTTATTGCTATAATTTTCCCTATTAGAACTGTTTTAGGGCAGCCTGGGTGGCTCAGGGGTTTAGCGCCACCTTCAGCCCAGGGTGTGATCCTGGAGACCTAGGATTGAGTCCAACGTCAGGGTCCCTGCATGGAGCCTGTTTCTCCCTCTGCCTGTGTCTCTGCCTCTGTGTGTGTGTGTCTTTCATGAACGAATAAATAAAATCTAAAAAAAAAAAAAAGAACTGTTTAGCTGCATATCATTAATTTTGGTATTTTACATTTCTATTTTTTGTCCCAAGTGTTTTTTATTTCTCTTTAACCTATTAATTAGTTAGTGGCATGTTATTTAACTTCGATATTTGTCAGTTTTCCAGTTTTCTTCATGTAATTAACTTCTAGTTTTATACCACTGTGGTTGGAAAAGACGCTTGAAATAATTTCAATCCTCTTATATTTATTAAGACTTGTTAAGGGGCCTAACATACAATGTCTCTTGGAAAATAATCCTGTGTACTTGAAAAGAATGTGAATTCTATTGCTTTTAGACGGGATGTTCTGTAAATTATCTGTTAAATTTATTTAATCTCACTTGTCATTTAAGGCCAATGTTTCCTTATTGGCTTCCTATCTGGGTGACCTATTCATTGATGTAAGTGGACTATTAAAATCCCCTTGTATTCTAATTTTGCCATTTATTTCTCCCTTTAGGTGTTAATATTTGCTTCATATGTTTAGGCACTCCTATGCTGGGTGCATAAAGATTTATATATGTTATGTCCTCTTGCTGGATTGACCCCTTTACCATTATGTAACACCCTTCTGTCTTTTATTACAGTTTATTTTAAAGCCAACCTGGCTGATAGAAGAATAGATAGTCTAGTTTTCTTTTTATTTTTTTTTACGTGAAGTATCTGTCCATGCCATCTCTTTAAGTATGTGTGTGTCCTTACATCTATAGTCAGTTTCTTGTAGGCAGCTTATAGACAGTTTTTTTTTTCTATTCTCTTTCTTTTTTAATTCACCCAGTCACTCTATGTTGGTCAAATGGAGGATTTAGTCCATTTATATTTAAAGTAAATTATTAATAGATATGTGCTTATTGCCATTTTGTTAATTGTTTTCTGGCTGTTTTTGTTGTTCTTCTTTGCTCGTCTTTCTTCTCTTGCTCTCTTCCTCTGTGGTTTGATGACTTTCTTTCGTGTTATGCTTACATACCTTTCTTTTTATCTTGTGTATTTACTAAATGTTTTTAATTCATGGTTATCATGAGGTTTACATGTAGCAACTTATATCTGTAATAGTCTATTTTAAGTTGATAAGAACTTCAGTTTGATCCCATTGTAAATTCAACATATTTATTCCTCCCCACCTAAAACATTTTATGCTCCTGATATCACATTTTAAATCTTTCTATCTTGTGTATCCCTTAACTAATTGTGGTAATGATAGTTATTATTTTTTACTATTTTTGTCTTTTAACCTTAATATTAGTTTTATAAATAATTAATCCACTACTTTTATTACCTTTACCTTTCCATTGAGATTTATTCTTTCATATATGTTCTTGTTACCAATTAGCACCCTTTATTTTCAGCCTAAATCCCTTAACACATTTTGTAAGGCTAGTTTAGTAGTGATAAACTCTTTTAGCCTTTGCTTCTCTGAAAAACTCTTTATCTCAGCTTCACTTCTGAACAATAACTTTACTGGGTAGAGTAGTCTTGATTGGAATTTTTTCTTTCAGCTTCTGCTGAAAAATTTGCAGTCTTACGGGAGTTTCTTTGTATTTAACACTTGGCTTCCTCTTGTTATTTTTAATATTTTCTTCTTGTCTTTAACATTTTCATTTAAATTATAATGTGTTTTGCAGTGGGTCTCCTTGTGTTCTTATTTGGAACACTGGAATTCCTGTATTTGGAAATATTCTGGTATGGGATTTTTGTTGTTGTTTGTTTTGTTTTGTTTTTAATTTTTATAAGCTACACAGTCTCTGGTGCTTTGTTATAGCAAGCTGAATAGGCTAAGAAATCCCATCTTATTTAAAAAAATTAAAACAGAAAATTAAAAATAATTTCCTCGTAATTTCCACTGATTTAATATGGAGGCATTGACTTTTTAATTCTTCTGATCTATAGAGTTATGAGAATGTCTAGAACTTGTTTTTAATTTTTTCTTAATATAACCTTTTTAAAAAACTGATAATGAATACATGATCTCCAAGTAAAACCTAAAATTTTATAAAACTTCCATGATATTAGCTATATCCTGTCAATGGAAGAGAGATTCTTCTTCAAGGAAAAGCTTAAATATTTGAGGATTATCCAAGGCCAACCATCTAAAAAAGTATTATTAGGACTCATTGGCTATTTATAGGCAATGGATTACAACATATTCTGAAATTGCAAGACAAATATATGAAAAAGAAAAGAGAAAGGACCCAAAGAAAATCACAAATGAAAGAGGAGAAACAACCAACACCACAGAAATACAAACAATTATAAGAGAATATTATGAAAAACTACATGCCAACATATTGGACAACCTAGAAGAAAGGGACAAATGCCTAGAAACAGATAAACCAATCAAACTAAATAGAAAACTTGAACAACTGATAACCAGCAAAGAAGTTGAATCCATGATCAAAAAAATCCGAACAAACAAAAGTCCAAGGCCAGATGGTTTCTCAGGCAAAAACTACCAAACATTTAAACAAGAGCTAATACCTATTCTTCTCATTCTTTTCCAAAAAAAATAGAAAAGGGAGAAAAACTTCCAGATTCATTCTATGAGGCCGGTATTACCCTGATACCAAAACCAGATAAAGATTCTACTAAAAAATCTACTAAAAAAGAGAACTACAGGCCAATATCCCTGATGAACACGGATGCAAAAGTTCCCAATAAAATACTAGCAAACCAGATCCAAAACAATACATTAAAAAAATCACTCATCATAATCAAATGGGATTTATTCCTGGGTTGCACGCTTGGGGTCAATATTCACAAATCAATCAGGGTGATACACCACATTAATAAAAGAAAGGATAAGAACCATGTGATCATTTCAACAGATGCAGAAAAAGCATCTGACAAAGTACAATATCCGTTCATGATTGAAAACCCTCAACAAGGTAGGCTGAGAAGAAACGTGCTTCAACAATATAAAGGCCATATGTTTTTTTTTTTTTTTTTTTTTTTATTTATTTATGATAGTCACAGAGAGAGAGAGAGAGGCAGAGACACAGGCGGAGGGAGAAGCAGGCTCCATGCACCGGGAGCCCGATGTGGGATTCGATCCCGGGTCTCCAGGATCGCGCCCTGGGCCAAAGGCAGGCGCCAAACCGCTGCGCCACCCAGGGATCCCTAAAGGCCATATGTTAATAACCACAGCTATTATCATCCACAATGGGCAACAATTGAGAGCTTTCCTCTTTGGTCAGGAACAAGACTGGGATGTCCATTCTCACCAGTGTTATTTAAGATGGTACCTGAAGAGCTAAGTACAGCAATCAGAAAAAAAGAAAAAGAAAAGGAAAAAAGAAAGAAAGAAAGAAAGAAAGAAAGAAAGAAAGAAAGAAAGAAAGAAAAGAAAGGGCATTCAAATGGGCAAGTAAGAAGTGAAACTTTCACTATTGGCAGACAACATGATATCCGTAAGATTACATCAAATAACAGCTAAAATGGCTTAAAAAATTCAGTAAAGTCTCAGGATACAAAATTGATATACCGAAATCTATTCATTACTATACAACAATAATGAAGCAGCAGAAAGAGAAATTAAGGAAACCCATTTACAACTGCGCCAAAAACAAGATTGTTTGTAATAAGATTACAATAAGAATATCCAATGGAAAAAAGTCAGTCTCTTCAACAAGAAAATTGGACAGCTACATGCAAAAAAAAAAAAAGAAACCAGACCATTTTCTTACACTAAACACAAAAATAACTTCAAAATGGATTAAAAGACCTAAATATGAGACCTAAAACCATAAAAATGCTAGAGGAGAACACAGCAAATAATCTCTTTGATGATGGCCATAATGACTTTCTTCTAGGTATGTCTCCTGAGACAAGGGAAACAAAAGCAAAAATAAACTACTGGGGCATCATCAAAATAATAAGCTTCTACATAGTGAGGAAACAATCAACAAAACTAAAAGGCAAACTATGAAATGGGGGAAGATATCTGTAAATGACATATCTAGTGAAGTATCCAACATACAAAGAACTTGTAAATCTCAACACCTCCCAAAAGGATAATCCAATTAAAAATGGGCAGAAGACATGAATAGACATTTTTTCCAAAGAAGACATACAGATGACCAATAGACAGGTGAAAAGACACAACACAAGAAACAAAAGGTTTTGGTTAGGATGTGGAGAAAAAGAAATCCTCTTGCACTGTTGGTAGGAATGCAAACTGGTGCAGCCACTCTGGAAAACAATATGGAGTTTCTTTGCAAATTTAAAAAATAGAACCAGCCTATCATCCAGCAATTGTACTACTAGATATTTACCCAAAGAATACAA
The DNA here is from genome assembly GCF_048418805.1 of Vulpes vulpes. NCBI lineage: Eukaryota > Metazoa > Chordata > Mammalia > Carnivora > Canidae > Vulpes > Vulpes vulpes. The sequence goes on from NW_027325672.1 coordinate 579,035, forward strand.
CATTACTAATTCAAAGGGATACATTACCCCAATATTTATAGCAGCATTATCTCCAATAGCTAAACTATGGAAACTGCCCAATGTCCACTGACTGTAAAAAATGCATAAAGAAGAGGTGGTACACACATACACACACATACACACAAACACACCTATATATTGTATACATATATATATATACACGTGTGTATGTGTGTATATATGTATGTATATATACATAAATATGTGTGTATATGTATATACATATACACACACAAAAATGGAGTATTACTCAGCCATAAAAAGAATGAAATCTTGCCATTTGCAATAACATGAATAGAATTAGAGATTATGCTAAATGAAGTAAATCAGTCAGAGAAAGACAAACAACCATATGATTTCACTCATGTGTAGAATTTAAGAAGCAAAACAAGCATAGGGGGAAAAAAAGACAGAGAGATGCAAGCCAAGAAACAGATTCTTAACTATAGAAAACAAACAGGTGGTTGCCACTGGGTATGTAGGTGAGGAGATGGGTTAAGTAGGTGATGCAGATTAAGGAGTGCTTTGTTGTGATGAACACCAGGTGTTGTACGAAATAGTGGAATCATTATAGTGTACACCTGAAACTAATATCACACTATGTTAAGTAGAATTTAAACAAAAACTTTAAAAAAATGTGACTCAATTCATTAGATTTTAGCATTGAGAAATTTTAAGAGGAAAGAAAACTGTGGAAAGTATCAAACTATAAAATCCAAGATATAATCTGGCAAAGATAAAATGTCTCTCTTGAAAAATCATCTCAAATGGATGTTAATAAAAACTGAGACAACTCATCATATTAGGGATAAATTAGCCACAGTTCATCCAGAGTAACAGAAAATATGGCTGGCTTATGTCTTCTAAAGGTATGCTGCTCTCCTAAATACATCCATCCATCCATCCATCCATCCATCCATCCATCCATCCATTCATACATACATACATTCATACATTCATACCCAATTCTCGCTGCTGAAATGATCCTAAACCTTCTAAGATGATAGAAAGCAAATAGGATTCTAATGTTAAAACTAGATAAACTTCAGATACTTTAACACTACCTTAACCAAAATATTTTCCCTCAGCTCTCTTCCCGAGAGACCCATAGACATTCCTGTTAGAAGATGATAATGACTGTTCTACTCATCTGTTAATATTATAACAATCTTACATTCTGTTACTGGCAGATATGGCTTAATACTGGCAGAGACTGAAGCGTATACTTAGTCTTATTATCAATGTGTATGTATGTATCCTTTCTATTATATCTGCCCAAACAACCACTTCCTGAGGGATAATCTAACTACTGCTCTTTCTCTTCTAGAAGAATAGAGGAAATAAGCTTTTAAATCATGATGGAAAGAGCCCTATTATGTATTACTGATCAAACTATAAGTAGTGTCATTGGAGTCACTTACTGGCCTCTCAAAAAAGAATATAATATTACTTACTTAAATCACTTTCTGGGTTTTTACTATGATGAAAAATAACATGCAAAAATCGATAATTCAGGTATCATCCCCATGTCTGCTTCTTCAAACTCTTCATATTGGAATTGGAATCGTTTCTCTTGACATAATCTAGGCATGCTTGGCTCCTAGTTTAGCAGTTGATGACAAAACTATGGAAGTAATCTTTTCACAGTGCTCAAATACAAGATCTCCAGAGTTTTATATCCTGCTTGCAACTGAACTCTAAATGAAACAAAAGCCTATTTTGTTTCATTTTTCACAAAAATAAGAAGACCCGATAAATATTGAAACCCAAATAATTATCAGCATGACCAATGACAATTAGAACAAAAAAGAGTAGCGGTGGATGAATTATGCAAAAAAAAAAAAAAAAAAAAAAAAAAAAAGAATCTGTGATTCACTATTGAAAATGACCTAAAGGGGAATCTAAGAATTGAAATCTGAGCAAAATAGAATATATTCTAGACTCATTCAATATTTTTTCCAGATTATGCAGGCTATACAAGTTAATTTCCAATAAGGCAATTTTTAAATAAATATTGTCATGTTATATTTTACGATTTCTAATGGCTCCATTGATAGATTTTTAAATTTATATTTATAAAATAAACAATAAAATGTATAACTCAATGACCAACCTGCATTTAAATATATTTTATTGGTTAACTCATACTCTTACAGGTTTATTGCTGAGTATTCATTTTTGATATCAGTAATGTTGGCATTCTGACTTTTTCACCCAATCCCAATCTATAAATAACTTTAAAAAATTTTTAAAGGACATGTTTTGGTTTTTCTTTTATATTTGTCAGTTAAATGGATTTCTTCTAAATATTATCCTTTGAATAGAAATAAAGGAAGTCACCCTCAATGTAAAACATTTACAGGCTTACCTCTGAGATCTGGTCTGGTTTGGTCCCAGACCACTACAATAAAGAAAACATTACAAGGAGGTTAAATCAATTTTTGATTTCCCAGTGCATGTAAAAGTCATGTTGACACTAAATTGTGTTCTATTTAGTGTCCTGTCCAATAGCATTTTGTCTAAGAAAGCAATGTATGAGGCTTAATTTTAAAAATACCTTGTTGCTAAAAAATGCTATCATCATCTGACCTGTCAGTAAGTCACAATCATTCTGCTGGTGGAGGGTCTTTCTCTGAAGCTGATGGCTGCTGTCTGACGAGAGTGGTAGTCACTGAAGGCAGGGATGGCTGTGGCAATTTCTTAAGATGAGACAACAGTCAAGTCTGCAGCATCAATTGACTCATCCTTTCATGAACAGTTTCACTATGGCATGTGATGCTGTTGGACAGCATTTTATGCAGAGTAGAATTTCTTTCAAAACTGGAGTCAATCTTCTCAAACCCTGCTGCTGCTTTATCAGCTAAGTTTGTGTAATGCTTTAAATTCTTTGTTGTCATTCCAGCAATCTTCACAGCATCTTCACCAGAAGTAGATTCCATCTCCAGAAAATGCTTTCTTTGCTCATCCATAAGAAGCAACTCCTTAGCCTTTAGATTTTTATCATGAGATTGCAGCCATGCAGTCACAGCTTCCAGCTCTACTTCTAATTCTAGTTCTCCTGCTATTTCTACCACATCTGTTGTTACTTCCTTCACTGCAGTCTGATACCTTCAATTTGTGAAAAACGTGATATCTGAGAAGTGCAATAAAATGAGTTATTTTGTAATCATAAATTCAAAATTCTAAGTATTTTTCTTTTCTTTGTCCTGTTGTCCGATCTGGCATTATGATATCAAATAGATGTGTCTGGTCTTTGGAAAGGCAATGACTTTCTAAACCTACATCAGCTGAGATGAACACGTGGATGAATTCTTAATCTCTCCTCACTTTACTGCACAATCAAGCACTGAGATACTCTCATCTTCATCTTATCAAGTTAATCTTCCACTCTGTATCTCCTGGCAGCACACATGTGCACAGAGTACCTCTCGAATCTGCTAGCTATCTCTCCCAGGTATTTCTTTCTGTGTGCAATCCATGACAGAACCTTAAATTATGGTCACTCTCTCCTCTCCTTAGAAGAGTGCCATTAGTTAGTAGTGCTTCCTCACAATGATATATTGTCACTTTGGTACAGTTATGTCCCACTCAGCTGTGTCTCCTCTGTTGATTTCACCACTGTGATGTAAAGAAGGCCTGGGAGCCTGCCATTGCCCAGAATCACAGAAAGAAGTGGGGGTACAAATCTCCTCTGCTTCTGAATCCCCAAATTTCCTGGAGAATTATCTACTATTCCTGTGGATCTTAATCCAGGTTTGGGGTAGGACTTGCATACATCTTTCACAGTGGTCCTTAGGATCTTTTCCACTTTTCCTTCCAATTCTTTCTGGTCTCAAAGTTTAGAAGTTCTTTATATAGTTGTGTGTATGTGTCTGTGATTTTTTATTATTATTATTTGTGTGTCTTTCATGTGCACCTGTGTGTGTGTATGCATTTGTGGATTTCTTTGGTCTGTTTTTCATATATATCTGTGTGTGTGCATGTGTGTGTGTGTGTGTGTGTGTGTGTGTGGTGTTTGGGAGTGACGGTGAATCAGAAGTAAAATTGCCAGATTCTGCTTCCTCCCATATATTAATTTATAATCTATATTTTACTTGGATCACAGCCAGGTTTATTTATTTATTTACTACAAAAGTAAAATGAAAATTACCATTTCCTCTATTTCTATCTGGCAGTTAGACCCTGCCATATTTTATTTTTATTTTTTATTTATTTATTATTAAGATTTTATTTTATTTATTCATGAGAGGCACAGAGAGTGAGAGAGAAGGAGAGAGGCAGACACACAGGCAGAGGGAGAAGCAGGCTCCATGCAGGGAGCCCGACGTGGGACTCGATCCTGGGTCTCCAGGATCATGCCCGGGGCTCGCTCTCTGTTTCTGGGAGACTCTCTCTCTCTCTCTCTTTCTCTCTCTGGGAGACTCACTGTTTTAATTCTAGGTCTCCTAAGATCTCTTTGTGCCTGCTCACATTCCACTAGTGTTGGCACAGGACTTCAGTTTCCTTCTAGCACTTAACTTAAGGCCTTTGGCAGTGCTAAACCGCTGGGCCACTGGGGCTGCCCCCCTGCTGTATTTTAAAGTTTTTTTTTTTTTTTTTAAGATTCTATTTATTTATTCATGAGAGACATGGAGTGAAAGGCAGAGACACAGGCAGAGGGAGAAGCAGGCTCCGTGCAGGGAGCCCGATGTGGGACTCGATCCCAGGTCTCCAGGATCACACCTGGAGCCGAAGGCAGATGCTCAATCGCTGAGCCACCCAGGCGTCCCCCCCTGCTGTATTTTAATAGGTTACTCAATACCTCTCTCCTAGGCTGTGAATGTTTGTTTGTTTAATATTTTATTTATTTATTCATGAGAAACACAGAGAGGGAGGTGGAGACACAGGCAGAGGAAGATGCAGGCTCCCTGCGGGAGCCCAATAAGAGACTCAGTCTCTGGACCCGGACCTGGGGATCACAACCTGAGCTGAAGGCAGATGCTCAATTATAATCCCTTTAAATACACACCCAGCACTTACCACATAGAGCAAGGTATGCTTTCTAGGGTGCAAAGCATTATTGATGCATATCTTTTCACCTAACTTTCCACATGTCTGTGTTTCAGTTTCCTAATACCTTTGCAACAATTAGTCTATATGTGTGTTTGTGCATTGTATGTAGAACTATTTTGAGGTGGCCTTAACACAAGCACATTAACATGCCACACCATGGACTAGAGCAGTGGCACCTAAATCTTTTGTGTTAATATTCTTTGAAATTCTAACATCATTGTAGGAATTTGGTACTATTAAAGGAATAAATGTACAAGAATGTACAAGAAGCCCAAAATAATTATCACTTAATTACTAATTATAGCAATGTTTTCCATCTTTTATAAATATTTCTACAAATAATGCATTCTTTTTCAGTCATTTCAGTACCTAGTCACTACTTGAATTAAATGGTTTACTGCCCTGGGCACACATTCCAATATGGGCTCATAAGGCAATGATCTAGTATCTATATGAAAGAAACTTGTTAATTGTTTGTAATCAGCTTGATGTGATTATTCACTACTAGATTTATACCTGGAATTTAAAAAATATCACTACAAATATATTTCTTGGCTTCTTCAGTTTAATTGGCTATTTGTCAAATTAAACTGTAATAGTATTTCAAATCTTTTGGTCACCTGGAAAGGTTTTGAAATGAATTAACTTTAGCATACCAATTGAGAACATTTATAATATGCAAATGACTTCTTAATTTTATGCTTCATCTAGAGCAATAAGATATCAAAAATCCTTTAAAAAAGAGGAAATTGACCTGTATAATTGTTAGGGATTTTGGTTTTATTTATTTTTGTTGTTTGTTTATTTGTAAAGAACATCATACCAAAAAAAAAAAAATTAGCCACTATCACTTGTCACACTTACTATACTAATAAAAGTATAGTTATACTTTAAAAATAAAGGACAATTCTGTGAACTAAATGTAACAAGCTTTAAAAATAGTATTATAAAAATGTACTACTATGCATTTTTTTCTCATTTGGGAAGAGGACTAACATAAGCTTATCTATAAAATACAATTAAATCCTAGAACCACAAATGCTCACCCGATTTTAAAATGTTTCAATAGGAGAGGATCCCTGGGTGGCTCAGTGGTTCAGCGCCTGCCTTTGGCCCAGGGCGTGATCCTGGAGACACAGGATCGAGTCCCACGTCAGGCTCCCGGCATGGAGCCTGCTTCTCCCTCCGCCTGTGTCTCTGCCTCTCTCTCTATGTCTATCATAAATAAATCTTTAAAAAAATAAAATGTTTTAGTAGGAAAAAAGAAATATATACAATTTTTAAAATGTATAAACATGAATAACAATACAAAAGTCAAAGTAATTGGACCAATAGAATTTTAGTAAGAGTTAAAATGAGCTGTTTGAAAACCTACAAGTTATTTTCTTTTCTTTTTTTTTTAAGATTTTATTTATTCATGAGAGGCACAGACAAGGAGAGAAGCAGAGACACAGACTGAGAGAGAAGCAGGCTCCATGCAGGGAGCCCAATGTGGGGCTAGATCCTGGGACTCCAGAATCATGCCCTGGGCCAAAGGCAAGCACTCAGCCTCTGAACCACCCAGGCGTCCCACCACAAGTTATTTTCACCATTTATCTTGCATTGGGTTACACAGAAAAATTATAATAGTATTCTACTCTCCATTCCAAAGCCATACTTTAATTAGAAAGCACTGTCTCTTCTAAATGTATATAAGTGATGCATGAAAATTTAATGTATGTATAGTAGCAATAAGACAGACATAACTGTAGAAATCCTATAAAGGCTATTAAAAATTAAGGAAAAGCAAAACAAATAGGTTTTAAGTCTCATCATCCATGTCATAATCATGATTCATCTACATATGTCCAACAAGGTCAATCTAGATCCGACTCCTATACTAATAATAACTACATTTATCAAAAATTTAAAATGTTATTTAGATCTGTGGAGGTACTATTATGTCTTGTCTGTCTTTTGTTTTAAATAACAAAGGTAAAGCCCTCATTAGAATCAGTACATTTCCATTCATAGTCTGTTAATATGAGGAATGTTAGTCTTGATTTGTTTAATAGACAGAACTACACTAGGGTGCTGTTGCTTACATTCATGAACAATGTTTCATGAACAATGGCATTTTAAATGCTCTATTTAGACAGCTTCCTAGACATCTGACTCATTAGAACCTCAACTGGTAGTATTTGGGAATAAGGAACAATTGAATGTTAACAGCATATTTCAGCAATATAAATAAGATCTTAAATAAGATGTTAGGGTAATCTAATTTGAAAATTTGAAAAAAATGAAAGAAAATATAAAAATGATAACAGGACAAAAATGTTACAACGTAGTGCAAAGTAAAAATAGTTTAAAGAGTTTTTTCTCAAGGTCAGTATTTCTAAGAACTATACATATAATTCCTTTCTCACAATAAACTTTGGCTTATGTTATAGTATTATCCACATTTACAAGGTCACCTTGATAATAAATTTAAGTGTTAAGACTTCTACTCAAGTAGCTTGATATCAAAGATGATGCTCTAAACTATTAAACTATTATTAAATTACTTCTTTGTGTCATATTTCTAAATTATACGCTAAGTATCCAAATATCTAAGCAGTTTCATATATGTTAAGTACAGTAAATACAAATTTCGGTTCTTTTTAATAAGTTCTCTGAAAAAGAAATATGTTTAATGTTAATTATTTGGCCAACATTTATTACATAGCATTGGAAACTGAAGTACTTTTAAAAATAGGTTTTCTAGGTTATATACGTTATTAAAATTTTTTAACAAGCTATCCTTAGGATATCCTTAAGGATATTATATTAGATAAAATTTGCCAAAACTGATAATTTATTCTAATCTAAATAAATATATAAATATGTAAATATAATTCACACTGAAGATGCTGTTACCACTCAATGCATATATTATGTGTGATCTGTAGCTTTAACACATTCTTACGAGTAACAATGCATTGAGAATATTTTATGTATATGATTATAAATTCTGAGCACACTAAAAATGTTCAGATTGATATGAAAAATGAGTAATTGTCAGCAGGAATGTTTCTAGATGAAAATATATATGATTTATTCTTAAGGCTGCATGACTATCTGAAAATAGGTAGTTACTCATGAGAAGTAAGACCATAGGAACATGACACTTACCATATTTTAATTTATATTATTATATCATTATAGTAGCAAAAGACCAAAGGCCTTTGAAAGAAAAGCCAAGTTTTTTGTATTTGAAAGTGTATATTCATTTCACAATTATTTAATATGGAAGACGAATAGCATGCTGCTAAATTCAGAAACATTGTTTTGCAACAGGAAAAATATAGTTCCAAGGCTCCTTCTCAGTAATCTCACCCGTAATAACATACTTCTTTACTCACTTCGTTGATTCTAACTTCATCCATCTCCAGTTTCACCTAACCTCACATTCACCAGGAAAAACTGATCAGCAAGATCATGTCCTTTAGGAATTTTGGTCAAAAAAGAACAGGAGAGGAAGGATAGGATAAGCAGTCTCTGATTTTATTTTTAGTCTTAAACCTTTTTCCCCTCATTCTTTTTTGATATTTATTTGCAATAACAACAACAGCAACAAGAAAAACTAGATCCTTACTGTATATATATTTCCGTTTTCTTCTCAAAGAAGCCATTATGAGAAGACATCCTTATAAGGACCTTTTGCTCCAAACATTGAAACTATAAACAAACTCTTAAGATTGTACTTGTTTAAACAAAACAGAAACCTAGTGGAATTAATAACCAGAAGCAACTAAGTGTCATTCCATACAAGAGAAATTTTCAAGCTTCATGAAATGTCAACTTGCATATAACATATAAAATACAAATGCTTAGACTGTAGGCTAATATTTTGTGGTGGGACAAGACATGCCATGAACACAGACGCACACACATACACACACATATTCATACCATGGATATATCTTCTGAGTAAACTCAAATGCAACTTAGAATGTGTTATCTGCAATCCCTACACTCCTGATTTGTTATGAGAACTTGACTATTGATTTCCACTCAGAAAACTTCTTTGATTCAGAATATCAACATTTTTTACCTCTGCCAAAGTTGCAACTTTAATGTGTCTGAGAAATGCTGCTCTCTGGATGTCATCATCTATGTGATTTGACTGGCAGTAAAGGGCACTTAGTTAATGAATATTAGGAAATGGAAAGACCCAGCAATATGGGTAGCAAGCCACAATAATTTTGTTTGAAAAACGAGAATATGTCAAGAAGTGTTTCCCTATTCTATCAACAAACTTTCAACGTAGTGATGTTGCACCCTTAAAACCAAAGGTGCTGTAGCATCTTGATAGAAATTATAAAACACTTCAAAAATACAATTGCCAACACTAGTTATGAATTTTAACCTTTATCTGGAATATTTACTTCTAATTATTGAGAATTTTAGAAAAAAATCTCTGATAAATTTATCTGAATTTACTGAATTAGAAAATTAACAAAGCACTATAAAGTAATTCAAGGCAAAACATATACAATGAGTGTATAATAAGCTATCTCTTTCTGTGTGCATGCTTAGCATTACACACAAGATAAGGACCAATGTTTTGTTTTTACCTAAAGGTGCTTTCATTCAGTGGCTTTGAATTAATCATTATGTGTAATTAAAATGGTTTCTCACTATATACATGCAGCTTATTCTTAAGAGAATTCCCACGGACTCAAGTTATTTTAAGCTACTTAAAAGGGAAGAAGTTCAATTATATAAACTATTGGAGTGGTTTAAGGTTTAACACAGGGAAAATGTATCCAAAATAACCTCCTTATCACATGTGATTAGCTGTGAAGTTTTATTATTTTAATTTTGAAAAAGTTTATGACTGAATATTTCTCTTTAAACTATAATGACTGGGATCCCTGGGTGGCGCAGTGGTTTGGCGCTTGCCTTTCGCCCAGGGCGCGATCCTGGAGACCCGGGATCGAATCCCACATCAGGCTCCCGGTGCATGGAGCCTGTTTCTCCCTCTGCCTATGTCTCTGCCTCTCTCTCTGTCTCTCTGTGACTATCATAAATAAATAAAAATTAAAAAAATAATAAACTATAATGACTCCCTGGGAGATCCCCTCTGGTTTTCTGCCAACAGCATAGTTCATTAGAGATCAACTCATATCTTGTTGGAGAGCTCATGCAAACATAAGGATAATTCTGGAATGAAGTCAAGGATGATAGGTGTTACAGAAAGAAGATCTGTTTTAGGAAGGAAAGCGATAATGTCTGATTGCTAGAAAAGTATAAAAGCAATAAGGCACATGTTTGTCCAATACACAGCTTTGTCCAAAATTTATTCTATTAAAAGTGAAAGAAATAGAAAGGAAGAAAGAAAGAAAGAAAGAAAGAAAGAAAGAAAGAAAGAAGAAGAAGAAGAAGAAGAAGAAGAAGAAGAAGAAGAAGAAAGGAAGGAAGAGAAAGAAAGAAAGAGAGAAAGAAAGAAAGAAAGAAAGAAAGAAAAGAAAGAAAGAAAGAAAAAGAAAGAAGAAAGAAAGAAAGAAAGAAAGAAACCAAGTCTGAAAGTCTTGTGTGAAGAGTAAATGGCTCTACAAAAGTGTGAGAAGACATAAATTTATGAGTTTGGTGAGAAAACTTTTTATCTCTGATTTTGTAAAAGAAAGTAAGACAAATTGTCAAAATGGTCAAGATATTTTATATTGTAGAAGAACACAGGCTTCTTTGCTATATAGTGTAGTAAGATTAAGGAGAACATTTTGAGGAAAGATTAATAGTACATTAAAGACAAATACAAGGAAATGTTGCTTCATACAAGTGTAGAAAAATTTGTAAAATTTACAGCAAATTACATCAAGTGTAGACAGACAGGAAATTTGTATTACATAAAACAACTGGAACAAAATTTTAATAATAAGGCAATAATCTTTCAACTACTATAATCTGTGCCAAACCTAAACATCCCAGGGAAATTCCCTCAAATGAGTTCTTGTATCGCATTTCTCAGAGAACTCTATGTACAGTTGACTCTTGAACAATGTGGGAATTAGGGGCACTGATCCCTGCACAGCCAAAAATAAATATATAACTTTTGACTCCCTCAAAACTTAACTACTAAAGGATACTACTATTAACTGGAGTCCTTACTGATAGTCAATTAACACATATTTTGCATATTATTGTCATACACTGTATTCTTAAAATAATGTAAGCTAGAGAAAATAAAATGTTATTAAAAGAAACATAAGGAGGATAAAATAAATTCATAGTACTATATTGTATTTATTTTTAAAAATCTGTATATAATTGGAACTGGACAGTTCAAATCTGTGTTGTTTAAGGATCAAGTGTAATAGTATTTATAGCTTTGAGAACCATGTGTGAATCAGACTCACTTGCTATGACTCCATGATCCAACTATGTGAGGAGGTAATGGATTTCAAGTCCAAACATTTATGAAGTCAACACTGGAATGTCAGAAGCAGAAACAACCAAAATTTGAAGGAAAAATAAATAAATAAACAAACAAAAAAACAGGTAAATAGATGATAGATGGATAGATAGATGATAGATAGATAAATAAAACACTGTCTTAAAATAGCAGGTAATAGACATATAAAGTCACCAGCCTCATGTTAGTTTCTCATTGGTGCCATACCATATTACATTATTACATATTTAGTGGATTATAATATCACAAAAGTATTATGTTACCATTATGGAGATCAGAAGTACCGAAGTGATTTCACTGGGGTAAAATCTAAATATCGACAAGACTGGTTTCCTCTAGAGGTTCTGATGAGAGAAGTTGCTTGCTCACCTTTGTCAGCTTCTGGTAGCTGTGTGTATGATTTCGCTAGTGACCTCTTCTTCCATCTTCCACGTGCATCAGTCCCATCTCTATGTCCATTATCATATCCTCTTTGCCTCTGGATATGACACTCCAACATCCCTCCTATAAGGACCCTTGTGATTCCGTCAGATCCACCAGGGAGGGGTAACAGATAATCTCTCATTTCCAAAATCCTTGACTCAATCATATTTGCAAAGTCCATTTTTAAAAAAATTATTTAAATTCAGTTTGCCAACATATAGTATAACACCCAGTGCTCATCTCATCATGTGCCCCCCTTAGTGCAAAGGCCTTTCATGCCATATAAGATAACATTCACAGGCTCAAGAAGTGAAGATGTGGACATATTTGGGGGCCAGTTTTCATCCTACAACACCCCAATATGTAAATAGGCATATTTTTAAATAACTTTAATATATTTTTAAATTACTTGATTCAACCTGTTCAGAATTTAATTACATATACTACCAGGCCACTACACTGAAACTTGCTGTTTGAGAAAAAATGAACATATATTTTGAATTTTCAACGTTTATAAAATGGTATTAATGATAAAGCTTGGAAAGATATGCATACGTTTTAGGACAAATTAAACTGACTTAGTTGGTCCAAGATACTTATACTACATAACCTTAGAAAAGGAGAAGGAAAGGCTTTTGCTTATGTCTTTAGGTTTCCAGTGAATTCCAAATTTAAGGGCCCAGGAATTACCAGGAGAAAATCAGGCATTGCAAGTGAAAATAGATTTATCTCTATTTGTTGCTAGTGAATTCCTAAAAGCTCTTGGAGGAAAAACTAAAAAGAAATCTATAGGGAGAACATTTGAGAGAATTCCTCTGGGATATCAACAGAATAGTTCATGAGGTCAAATTTTGGTTTGCCATAAGGACACAAAAAGGACATGATCAATCCTTTCACTGCTACCGTGGTCTTTTCAGTTATTTTAGTAGTGATAAATTGAGCTTGAATTAATTATTACCAAATTTTTTCGAAAAATGTATGCTTGTGATTTAATGGCATAAGATTAGTGGGTTGCCCCGAAACCCCAAAAGGAACATGGAAATAAGCACTGTAACTTTTTTGTGTGTACTTTGATATCTGTTATCCAATGATAAGAACAACAACAAAAACAAGCCCTACGAGACTGCAGTGGCATAGACAATAACTTGTTTGCCTCTGGAGTGGTTGGCCTGTTCCTGTTCTTATCCAGATAACATTATTCTTATCTGGATTATTCAGATTACTCACCTATCTGCCTGTTTGTGCATCAAAGCTGGCGTTGGCACAGAAAACTAGGGTAACTTGACTCTGATATTTACATCACTTACCATGCAGCAGACTAGCCTGAGTATGTTCTCGAGGTGATGGCCTAGACACAAGAGAGCAAGTACTCTCAAAGTAGCCTTTCCTAGTGTTGGGTCTACTAATATGGAATTTTCAAGGCAAGTCTCAAGGTTAAACCTGGAATCAGAATGAAAAATGCAACAAAGTTATGGGCCATTAACTCAGTCAATATAGAACATCTCAAATTGGAACATTTGATACACAATTTGAGTATTTGCCCTAATAAGTTCATACAATTACTAATTTTTATAAAACAAATATTCAAGGAAATATTTTATAAGCATAAACAGAAGACTAAAGTCTCTTCTTGCTATTACAATCTATATGGAATTGTATCTTACTATTATGAGACATACATGATAAAGTATAATTTTTCCCCATGTTAATTTAGTAAAGCCTTACCCTTATATTGTTTCTAATGTCACATTTTCAAATTTAAAAATTACCTAATAATGTATCAATAATATAATAAATCATGTGTTAATTAAGCATATTGCTAAACTGATAAGTTACTTTCTGCTTCCTTGTTTGAAAACAAATTTAATAAAATACTATTTATTTCATAAAAAATAAAATATTGATTTTTTTATTAATCCGATTTTGCAAATTTTTTTTGTGGTTGGTATATTTATTTATTTTTAAAAGATTTTATTTATTTATTCATGAGAGGCACAGACAAAGAGAGGCAGAGACACAGGCAGAGGGAGAAGCAGGCTCAACGTAGGGAGCCCAACATGGGACTCGATTCCAGGTCTCCAGGGTCACGCCCTGGGCTGAAGGCGGCACTAAACTGCTGAGCCACCCGGGTTGCCCTGTAGTTGGTATATTTAAATAAAACTTTTTCTGAGGCTTTCACATCTGCATATAATGAAAATTTCAGAATTTTGTTTTCTGTGATATTGCATTAACTATACATTTCATATATTTTTCTGAAAAACTACCATTATTTTTTTCATTTACCAGATATATATATATATATTAAACATTTGTCTGTTTAAAATTGTGATCATGGGACCCCTGGGTGGCTCAGCAGTTTAGCACCTGCCATCGGCCCAGAACATGATCCTGGAGTTCCCGGATCGAGTCCCACGTCAGGCTCCCTGCATGGAGCCTACTTCTCCCTCTGCCTGTGTGTGTGTGTGTGTGTGTGTCTCTCTCTCTCTGTCTGTCCCTCATGAATAAATAAATAAAATCTAAAATAAAATAAAATAATAAAATAAAATTAAATTAAATTAAAATAAAATAAAATAAATAAAATAAAATAAAATAAAATTGTGGTCATACAACAAAGAACAGAATAAAGTTCCTGCTTTCATTAAGTTTATGTTGTATGCCCCTTTCAATTTATGAGCCTACTTATTTTGTCTATATTTTTATTCTAGTTCTGAATGACTGTCCTGTGTGTGTTTACATATATATATGTGTGTATGTGTGTGTGTGTGTGTGTGTGTGTGTGTGTGCATGTTTAAAATGTTTACATCTCGTTCCAAAACTTGGCCTGAATTAAAAATGTTTTGGGGGATGTCTGGGTGGCTCAGCAGTTGAGCATCTGCCTTCAGCTCAGAGTGTGATTCCAGGATCCTGGGATCGAGTCCCACATCAGGCCCCCTGGGGGAGCCTGCTTCTCCCTCTGCCTATGTTTCTACCTCTCTCTCTGTGTCTCTCATGAATAAATAAATAAAATCTTTAAAAAAAATTTTTAAATTAAAAATTAAAATGTTATTGGAATTTTGTTTAATTAGTTAAAATTACTTTATTTCTGTCTTATATTTTAATTCTCTTTCATATTTTATATACTCTTATGTCAGGCAAATTGTAGAGAATAAATACCGCAGCTCATGAGCATGTATATATGTGTGTGTTGTCTTTCTCAAATTATGTTAGAATTCCTTTGTTAGGAAAAAATATGTGAAAACAATTTCACTTTTTTGAATATGAAAAACCTCAGTTTAAAATTAATATATTAGAGTAATTACATATTCTCCTCAGGTAATGTCTTTACCTAAAATTAGAAGCCGAATGGAGTAGCTTTGTAGAGTCACTGCAGTCAAAGCTTTCTTCCTTCCACTCATTGTGCCTTATTTCATCACAAAATTATTTGTAAAGAAGAACAATGTGGTAATACTGGGTACACTGCTCCTCAACACACTAACCAATTTCCCATCTTCGTCAAAGGGGTGAATAAAATTATGTCAACATTGCTAAAAAGCCACTTGTATCTGAAAGAATCTGTGCATTTTTTGGTAGAGTTGACAGCACTCACAAGCTTTATATAAATGATATTAAAGTCCTTTTACAGGGATCCCTGGGTGGCGCAGCGGTTTAGCGCCTGCCTTTGGCCCAGGGCGTGATCCTGGAGACCCGGGATCGAATCCCACGTCAGGCTCCCGGTGCATGGAGCCTGCTTCTCCCTCTGTCTCTGCCTCTCTCTCTCTCTCTCTCTGATGACTATCATAAATAAAGAAAAATTAAAAAAAAAAAGTTAAAAAAAATAAAGTCCTTTTACAGTCGTTTTTATTTTCTGTGACTATGTTGTTAAGATCTATAACTCCTCTGTTTGCAAACTGACCCTCTATTGAATGCTCGTGACAGATAAATTGCTATTGTTCTTTATCAATAAAATAAGCCGTCTTTTTAGTTTCTTCAATCTAGACTCTGATACTACCTTTCAAGGTTGTTGCTTTTATTATTTAATTTTTTAACAGGCTGAGTTTGGAAAATTTTCTCTCCTATTTTTTTTTCTAAAAGCTATTCTTCACACATATACTGGTTTCACAGAAGTTCCATATTATGTTGTATTTATTGAATAAGGTTGAATAAACATTGCACTCAAGAAGGTTGTATTATGGTAAAAACATATTTTCTCATGTCTTTATAATAGGATCTACCCGATTCTTCAAAGAGAAGTGAGGAATGCAGAGGAAGGTAAAACCCTAAGAAAAAGCTCTGAGGTCTTCATTACATAATTATCTTTCAAACACTCCTAAAAGCTCTGAGAAGGACTTTATTTAAACATATAAGCTACAACAACTTTAACTTCATTGAAAATTGGAATAATAAGAGAAATCATACCTATAGATATCTCAACAATCTTTGGGAATTTTAAGAATCAACAATCTTTGGGCAAACTCCTTGAGTTCGTCTGAGAAAAAAAAAAAGAGTCTCATTTAAATCTATGATGCTATTATGAAGGACTGGGCTTGAGGAGCTGATCACTGTATTTAGAAGGTAGTCCTTGAAAGTTAGAAGCTAGTTCTTGAATTCTTTTTTATCATCAGTCTAAACGCTGTAACCATTTTTCAAAATTGTTTCTGTTTTGTGCCAGAGAGCTTTCTTTCTTTTTTTCCCCCAAATTTGTATTTAAATTCTAGTCAGTAAATATACAGTGTAGTGTTAGTTTCAGGTATAAGATTTAGTGATTCATCACTTACGCACATCACCCTGTGCTCATCACAAGTACTCTCCTTAATACCTATCACCTATTTAACCCATCCCCCCAACGTCCCTTCAAGCAACCCTCATTTTGTTCTTTATAGTTAAAAACCTGTTTTATGGTTTGCCTCCTTTTTGTTCTATCTTCATCAGTTTTGTTTCTTAAATTCCACATTGAGTGAAATCATATGATATTTGTCTTTCTCTAAAAAAGACAAATTATTATTTCCCTTAGCATAATACACTCTAGTTCTATCCACATGCTTGTAAATGGCAAGATTTCATTCCTTTTGATGGATGAATAATATTCCATTGTGCATATATACCACCTCTTCTTTATCCAGTCATCAGTCAATGAGCATTTGGGCTTTTTTCATAATCTGGTTATTGTTGATAAAGCTGCTATAAGTGTCAGGGTGCATGTATCCCATTGAAGCAGTATTTTTGTAACCTCTGCATAAATAGTGATATTGTTGGATCACAGGGTAGTTCTATTTTTAACTTTTTGAGGAACCTCCATAGTTTTTTTTTTTTTTAGATTTTATTTATTTATTCATGAGAGACACACAGGGAGAGGCAGAGACACAGGCAGAGGGAGAAGCAGGCTGCTTGCGAGGAGCCTGATGTGGGGCTTGATCCCAAGCCTGGGATCATGGCTTGAGCCTAAGGTAGATGCTCAACCACTGAGCCACCTAGGTACCCCACCCCTAATGTTTTCCAGAGGGGCTATACTAGTTTGCATTCCCACCAACAGGGCAACAGGGTTCACCTTTCTCCACATTCAACCCCTGTGGTTTCCTGTGCTCTTAATTTTAGCCATTCTGACAAGTGTGAGGTAATATCTCACTTGTAGTTTTGATTTGTATTTCCCTGATGATAAGTGATGTCGAGCATTTTTTCATGTGTCTGTTGACCATCTGTATGTCCTTGGAAACATGTCTATTCATGTCTGCTGCCCATTTTTAAACTGGATTGTTTGTTTTTTGGGTGTTGAGTTTGATAAGTTCTTTGTAGATTTTGGATACTAGCAAATATCTTCTCCCATTCCGAATGCTGCCTTTCAGTTTTGTTGACTGTCTCCTTCACTGTGCAGATGGTTTTTATTTTAAAAAATCCAGTTAACATCATCCTTAATGGGGGAAAACTGAGAACTTTTCCTGTACAGTTAGGAACAAAACAAGAGTGTCCACTCTCGTCACTGTTACTTAACATAGTACTAGAAACCCTACCCACAGCAGACAACAAACAAAAAGAAAAACAGGAATCCAAATGAGTAAGGAAGAAGTCTAACCTTCACATTTGCAGATGGCATGCTACTCTATGTAGAAAACCCAAGACTTCACCAAAAAAAATTGCTAGGACTGAGAAATGAATTCAGTAAAGTCACAGGATATAAAATCAGCATATAGAAATCTGTTGCATTTCTATACACTGATAATGAAGTAGCAGAAAGAAAAATCAAGGAGGGGTGCCTGAGTGGCTCAGTCAGCTGAGAGTTTGAGTCTTAGTTTCTTCTTAGCTCATGATCTCAGGGTTCTGAGACTGAGCCCCACATTGTGCTCCATGCTGAGCAAGGAGTCTGCTTCTCACCCCCTTACTCTCTCTCTTGCCCCCCTACTCTTTTTCAGTCTCAAATAAATAAATCTGTTTTTAAAAAAGAAAGATAAGTCAAGGAATCCATCCCATTTACAATTGTACCAAAAATCATGGATGTCTATGAATCAACCTAACCAAAGAGGTATAAGATCTGGGGTCCAAAAACTAAAAAACACTGATGAAAGAAATTGAAGAGGACATAAAGAAATGTAAAGACATTCCATGCTCTTGGGTTGGAAGAATAAATACTGTTAAAGTGTCTATACTACCCAAAGCAATCTACATTTTCAATAAAATTTCCATCAAAATACTACCAACATTTTTCACAAAGTAAAGAAAACTATCCTAAAATATGTATGGAACCAGAAAGACTTCAAATAGTCAAAGCAAACTTGAAAAAGAAAAGTGAAGCTGGAGGTATTGAGGAAATGGGACAGCCACACACAAAAGAATGAAACTGGACCATTTCTTTCACCATACAGAAAAATAAATTCAAAATGGATGAAAGATCTACATGTAAGATAGGAAACCATCAAAATCCTAGAAGAGAACACAGGCAGTAACCTCCTTGATAATTGCTGTAGCAACTTCTTACTAGATACATCTCCTGAGGCAGGGAAAACAAAGGCAAAAAATAAACTATTGCCAGAGAACTTTAAAATGGTAGGCTATAAAAGCGCTAGATATTAATTATGTAACTCTGGGTATTAAAAACACTGCAGATGTAATGTGCCAAAGGGCTGGTGACAGTCCACTTTATATGCATTAACTGCCACCACAAGGAGCAGAGATCTCTATACAAATTTTATGTGAAAGCATGGCAGGCCATAAACTATATTTTAACTCATCTTCATATGATCTATCCAATTCCTACTATAAAAAGATAATAAATCAATTAACTAACACCTTTAGAAACAAAGTATGAGAATATTTTCACAGATCTTTGTATCATTCTGTAATTATATACATAGAGAACATATTTAGAAAGTGTGAAATATAAGACTGAAGAGAGAGAAGGCAATTTTACTGATAAACATGAAAGTTAATTGTAACTGAAAAACAAAGTAGTGGGAGGTGTCAAAGTATAGAAACAAAATCTCATAAGTAATAAAAAAAACTACACATCTCTAAGGTATTCACTGTGAAAAGTAGGACTTTTCAACCAAATCAATTTTGGCTTTCTAAAAATATAAATACTTAAAATAAAATTTTCAATTTAATTCAAGGTTTTCTTTAAAAAATATACCTCTGAAGTTTTTCACATTTTCAGGTATTTAGGCAGGTTTTTTTTTTAAAAACTTTATTTTAAATATGCTGCTGTTGACATTGGAAATGTTCTTCCATTAAGGAATCCAGGATACTTAGAGTTGCACATAATTATGTTTCTGCCAAAGCATACAAATAGGATAGTGTCCTGAACAGTGCATTACATTGCTTCATGTTAACTGAAGGTCACAGAATGTCCAACATAGCATCTTCTAGAAATACAGCATTTGTTACACATAAGATTGATAGCAAAAAGGAAATGAGTACATATTCTCCCAGGGAATTAGGGTATCTGCAATACAGCCTGAGAGAAAGATAAACAGTTGCAGCGTCTAATTTTTTCTGACAAGCATATGATGAAATATAAGAAAGTTTGTTGAGGTCAAAGAGCCAATACCTCTTCAACAAAACCAAACACAAAAAATGTTTAGATTACCATGAATCTAGATTTATCTGAATAATTTTCTAGTTTTTAAAAGCAATTTAACAAGCCTGCCCTAGAGGTAAGTACTCAAGCAAATTTGATATCAGATCCTGAGAACTCCTATAAAAATTCCTAGACTCACCCTAATTTATTCTGAACTACCCCTCCTCTCAAGGTCACTCATCCTCCGTTGAATATGGAGAATTTCTGAATCTGTGAAACTATAGGGTGATGATGATCTGATCTTTTTGAGCTTGATAGTTAAGCTGAGTTGCCTAAATCCTGGACAGAGTATCTAGATAATGCTAGATTTAGAAGTCTCATAAATTAGGAACTTTGAGGTCTTATGTTTTAATTCATGTGACACTGAAAATGCTCTATTTGGAAAACTGAGCATTGCTTGTGCAAGGTCCTGCCAAGCATTCTACATATTAGCCATTCTATGATGTAATCAAAATCACAAATTGCAGAGGATTATAACATATGTAGCAACACTGTTACCTGTATAAGATTGTACTTGTAAAATTTAAGCCACTTATACTACCTTGTGGCTTTTTATAAATTTGTCCTCATTATTGGACAATATATAAAATATTATAATTCTAAGTGAAGTAGGACTTTAGATGTGTTCATAATTTGCATAATGGGATAATCACATGGGAGACTTTGACTTTATATCCCCTGGCTGTGTTTTTACGTTCTGTTTATTTAAGACACTATAGAAATTGTTAGGGTGCAGTCACTTCTAGGGGCCTTTAAAGAGATTGATATTCTTTATATTGCTCAAATTTATTTCTCCTAAGGAGATTTTATCTTTTTGATAATAAGTGGACAGTTGCTTCAAAGTATTATTTTTTTTATGTAGCTGTAATTATCGCCATTTCCGTTCTACTAGAATAGATATACAAGGACTTGGAATTAATAATCTAAAGCAAAAGTGAACATAACATTTTCTAATTAAAATAGTGCTGCAGCACTCATGGATACATACAAGAGTTCTACAATTAGGACCTGGTGTGTACAGGAAAAGCTGTGCTTCTGAGCTTTGAGGAACTGCTGGTTTCTTAAGAGAGGTGAAGTATATTCTTTAATGCCTAGTTTTTACTATGCATTTTTTACAAAAAAAAATTCTCTAGAAATTCTTAGTTTATTAGCCCCACTTTTTCCTCAATAAGCCTCATTTCTGAAATTGCAATTTTAATGTGTTAGAAACTAAAAAAAAAACCCTAAAAAATAAAATAAAATAATGTGCTAGAAACTTCTTCACCCACATATATTTCCACACTTTCTCCTGATACTTATCCTTCATTCTTATCTCAATATTTATTTACATTGACATTTTGGTAGATAACATTTCAATTGATGTCATGGGTCTAATAAACAATTAATACTTTTTAAACATATTATTAAAACTAAGAGCACTGTCTTCAGACAACATCACCAAGCAGATAAACATAGTAATTCAAAAGTGTTTTTAGAAACACCTGTCACTACTTTCAAATTTCCATAATTTCCAGCGGTGTAAATAGCCTCTCAGTGGAAGCTGATATTGTAATGCTACTTCTCAGCAGTAGCTCTAGACTAATGATGCGAGAAAGACATAGAGTATGTAGAAGC
Organism: Vulpes vulpes; assembly: GCF_048418805.1. Classification (NCBI taxonomy): domain Eukaryota; kingdom Metazoa; phylum Chordata; class Mammalia; order Carnivora; family Canidae; genus Vulpes; species Vulpes vulpes. The sequence goes on from NW_027325672.1 coordinate 600,625, forward strand.
TATTTGAATGCATTAAGCTACTTTGGAATAAAATAGAAAAAGACCAAATAATAGAACTCTTCTATTACAAACGTGGAAATACCTTCCAAAAGTATTGTGATATTTTCACTTTTTTTAACAGATATTTTAAAGTTATATTTGAATTATTCTTGAAAAGCGGTGCATATAGCAAACAAGTATATATTGAGTCATATTTTATATTCCCAATATTAATGGTGCATTTTACAAAATATATTTCTATCTGCAGGTTGAATACATAATTAAAACCAGTTTAAGCAAAAAAAAAAAAAAAAAGTAAGTATTTTTGGTGATAGATGTTAACTAGATCTGTTATGGTGATCATTTCACAATACATATTAAATATTGAATCATTACATTATACAACTGAAATTTTTATAATGTAATATGTCCATTATAAACACACACATATAATTTATCCTGAACAACCCATAAATACACACATACGATTTAGGGAACCAAAGAATTTTCTCATGAAATACTGTAATTCTGCCAGTGTAAAAACTAACAATTTTGACCAGAACTATTAATGTTATATTCACTGTTTGACTGTTCATTCTAAAATACAAGAGTTGTTTTCAATATCATTGTCAGCACATATAAGCTCTACCGTACTCTATCTCCTTACCCTGTTTCATTTTACTTTGTATCAATGTATGTTACATATTTGTTTATTTTCTGTGCCCTTCCAATAAAACAAAGTTTCAAAAAAGTAAGACATTTGTTAATAATTTCTGTGCCTATCATGATGCCCAGGAAATAATATTTCAATTTATAAATCAATTCTCTGGTTGAAAAATTCATTAAAAGTTAGTACTTACTTAGAAGAATTACCTAACAATTATTCATATTATATAACTTTTTATATAAGAATGAAGTCTCCCTTATTAAAAAAAGTTAATGTTACATACAAAACTGTTACTACTAACTTTGAAGATTCTTTCTTCTTTCCAAGTCATCAAAAACAACGACCAACCAGCACACACACCTGACCACCTGCATACTGTTCACTGGAGAAAATTTACAGACATAGGATGGACAGTAGACAACATTAGTATGGATAGTAGCATTGTGGATAACCTGGCAAGTTAGTGGTAGAATTGCCACATCTCCTTATCTCCTGGCATAACTGGAGATACAGTGTGGAGTGGGGGCATCAACTTTCATATGTCATGGTTGTGAAGGAACGAGGTGGTTTCCTTGGAATTTTGTTAAACAAACTTGTTCCTTTCCTTACAGTCTAAGCTACAGATCATTAATTTTGAAAACATTAAACCTTAACACTGAATAAAATATAAAACAGTGATCTTACTACCCAAAAGATAAACAGTGTAGTTGTAGAATAGAGATGATGTTTGAAATACAATCAGAAAAGAAAATAGGAGAGTTTTCCCAAGTATTAGAACGATATATGAAAGGAACTTTGTAGAATTTTTTCCAAATTTGCATACATCCTAATAATTTGCTTTAAGTTATTATTATGTTGTGAAGATGAAATTTTTTTTCTAATTTCTAATAATGAGAAACATTTATTGATCAACCATGCTGGAAGAAAATAGGGATTATGTTTCTCTTTTCTCTATAGAAAATAATATCTAATAATATTTAATCAAAGTGGTAAAAACCTATTTTAGAGATATAGAAACTATTAAATCTTCCAACATCTTACTTTTATGGATTGTTGTGAGGTTTGTTGTACTCGTTATTTTTTTAACATTTGTAATTTATTGTGATATGTCATCTCACTTTAAATAAGTATTCATATTTAAATTTTTTTAAAATTTTTATTTATTATTTATGTATTATAGTCACAGAGAGAGAGAGAGAGGCAGAGACACAGGCAGAGGAAGAAGCAGGCTCCATGCACCGGGAGCCCAATGTGGGATTCGATCCCGGGTCTCCAGGATCGCGCCCTGGGCCAAAGGCAGGCGCTAAACCGCTGCGCCACCCAGGGATCCCAGTATTCATATTTATATCTAATTTTTGTAATTTATATTCTGTATTATTTTTTAAAGAAAGCTCCTAAAAACGAATAGAATCTTGTTATCAAATTTTTTAAAATTATAATGCAGTTCATCTATGGCTAAAATTATTTCCAATTTGCTTTTAATAAAGCTTCTTTTTGTTAACATGTGAGTCAAATTTCAAAAAATAGAGCTGGGTGGACACTTTTATATTTATTCAGTAACTTTTTAATATCAAGATACCTGAACAGAGTACAATATCTCTTAATGCACAGTCACCTGGAAATTGAATCTGTAGTTTCCTATTTCATCTAAGATAAGGAATAGGGCTGTCATATATATCACCTTCAACCTGCCTTAGCATAAAGGATAAAGGTTATATCCTCTTGGAAATGATAATTTCAAAAATCAAAGTTAGGTTCAATTATCTCTAAAAAGAGATTTCTATAAATGGGTAATCTATAGTAGTGAAATTCACATAATAGAATCAAGAACAGTTCTGATTTTTAAATCATCACTGAAAAGACATGTAATGCAGTATAAATTTCAGAAGAATAATATAGAAGGAGAACAAATGGAATTCACTAATAGAGGACAAATTTATTCAAATAATTATCATTTAAAATATATGGACATGTCATTCCTTCTGTATATACTTTTGGTTAAAGACTTGAGTATAAGCAAGACTACCAATAATTTTAAATCCAGATTAACAGCAAACCATTAGTTATTGTTTATCTAAGAATGTCAACAACAAACTGAATATCATTTTTCTATTTTAACATTAAGTGAAGAGTTTAGGGAATTATTCAATTGTTAGTTCACTTCAATCATGAATCTTTTTTTGTTTTCTCAGATTGAGTACTGCAAAGTAAGGAGGTAGTGTCTGATGCCTATAGACACTTAAGTGAAATACTTAAGAGCACCTGAAGTCTTGAATATCGCCCTGCCTATGATTAGCTAAAATAAGGACTGTGCTCTTATATCTGGCTAGTTTTTATTTTTTCTTTCTTGGTTGAATTGGTTAAGTAACTGGAATTTTCAAATTCTTGAGGGGTATAGGTAATGAGGAGATCTTGTATTACTTCTGATCTCAATTCAATATAACAAGTATGCTATTAAACATATTATATATTTCTAGGGGATCCCTGGGTGGCTCAGCAGTTTAGCGCCTGCCTTTGACCCAGGGCGTGATCCTGGAGTCCCGGGTTCGAGTCCCACATCAGGCTCCCTGCATGGAGCCTGCTTCTCCCTTTGCCTGTGTCTCTGCCTCTCTCTCTCTCAGTCTGTGTCTCTCATGAATAAATAAATAAAATATTAAAAAAATAATAAACATATTATATATTTCTAGATTTACACTGAAGGTTAGGAAAAATATTGAGCATTTATAGAAATTTCATCTGCAGTCAAGAAAGTGAGACACATCAATATTAATAATGCTATATTCTATATTAAAATATTAACACACAATGCTAAAATACATACATACACAACATTAAAATGAAGTCAGTGCCTAAGTAGATAAAATTTTGAGTCCTGTAGAAAATTAACTGAAATGGCAGTAAAATGAAAACAAACAAAAACTGAGGCAGTTTTATGTGCATCTCTTCTAAATAATTTTATCATTTGTTATAAATATATACATATATTTTTCATCTCTAAAATACTCCTTTTCAAAATACACACTCTGACTTTTAAACTCGTTTGTAAGGAAATTGACTAAGATCATTAAATATTGCAGATTTCCAATTACAGCTTTCCAATTGAATAACTAGTTACTTAAGTTGATTATGACACCTATATAATATTGGATAAAATGTACTGCAAAACTATGTAAAATAAACTGAAGTTTCTATAAGATAAGAAAAACATAAATTTCCCAGGAAACATTGATCATATATACTAATCAAGGAATGCTAACTACTGACAGAATTTTCTAAAGGAACACACCAAGTATCTAATTAATCACATTTTCATGTCTTTCTTACCTTACAACTTAATGAACAATAAGACATTTTATTTTAAGACACATTACCTGTTTCAATTATAGTAGGAATAAAGAAAACTATACATTTGTTATGAAGTTTTTTCCTATGACATGTAAAAGAATCCTATTTCCCCAAGCAGCATTATGGTATGAGATCAGACAGCTTAATATTAAGACAGATTCCTGTAGGATTCCTAAGCTACTAACTGAAACTAATTCTTTACCAAAGATCAGGAGAGTATTAATGATTTGGCACTAATGGATAAATTAGAGGACTGGAACTACAGAGATGTTCTGGAAATAAACCCATGAAATCATTACAGGAGCTTCCCTAAGATGATTTTCTATTAGAAATAGTCTTAGACGTTGTGGATATCAAGTATTGTTAATACAAAGTAGCCAAGTAAAATTGTTCTGCTATAAGATTACTCAAACTGGCCTAAATAGGAGCAGGATACTTTTGCAATCTATGAATTGAATTTTTCATAAGAATAAAACTATCAACTTCAAAAGATCATTTTATTCAGGAAATGCCAATATAAAATTCAGATCAGACTTTGGAGATAATTCATCAATTGCCTGGTAATAAGACATGATTGATTCCCTGGACATCTCAACTGACCGCAATCCTGGAGACTTAGAGGAGTTAACTTCTGAACTCTAAACTTCTTAGAGCACATACTGTCTTTTCTTCAATGAGTGTTTGATATTCTTGATATTTATCATTGGTAAGAATGCCTATCTCAAAATACAATATATCCCACAAAATCCTGTTTTACTTTTGTTATATGATAATTTGAGATAAGAAACTTTTAAAGTAATTTTATCATTTGAACTAATTTTTCAATATTTCATTAACAGAAGATTCTCAATTATAAAAAAGCCAAAATTATACATCAAAATCTTCGATCTCTATAGTGATAAGAGAATATTCCAACTCAATTACAACAGAGAAGACTTTGCATGTTTTTAACAAGGATCATGTGCATCTTTGAGTAGTATTGTAGTATAAAGATCAACATACAAAAAAAAAGATCAACATACAATTATGGAGTTTCTATTGCCCATTATCTGTGCATTTGAACACATATTTTCCAATATAAATAATTTAGTGTAGTCACCCAAGTGGTTGATAAATTAATTTGCATTTTACTCAAAACAATCAAGGGGGCACCTGGCTAGCTCAGTTGGTAGAGCATGAAACTCTTGATTCTCCAGTTGTAAGATTGAACCCCAACTTGGGTATAGAGATTGCTTAAAAATATAAAGTCTTAAAAAAAAAGACTCAATAAGTGAGGAAGGTAAAGTAAGAAACAAAAACAAAAACCACCACCACCAAATATATATATATATATATATATATATATATATATATATATATATATATAGCAAATTGAAAAAAACACGAACTCCACAACCTATTAGCTTAATTTCTCCTTGTAAATTAGTTTTATTGTTTTATTTTTTAAGTATACTCTTCTACAAAATATACATCTCATAATTATTTATAAAACATTTTTGCAAGTATAATCTCAAATACATTGTGGACTGGACTAAGATTAAATATTGGTGGATTCTGCTTTAAGCTTTTCATTTGAAAGACTGAACAATACACTTGCTGTATATCTATTTAGAATATTCAGTAAAATATCTTAGGTAAACATTTAAAATTAGGAACCAGCTACATAGCCAGTAAACTACTTTCTTAAATATTTCACTATATATTTCTTCATACATGTAGTTTGCGTGTGTGTGCGTGCACATGCACACACTTGAACTCTAAACAACTTTGAATCCATAGGCACACTTCCTAGCCCCCAAGTAATTTGTGAATCCCAGAGGAATGAATACCCAGCAGATGGCTTCCTAAAAATAATACTCAAATAGCTGAGTAGTTCCTTTACATTGCCATCTGCCATGTAATTCTCTATGAGACTGAAATATCTCAACTATAAAGTGTTCTGCCAAGATTTAGCAAGACCCATGCCCAACTAACAGGTAAGAAGAATTTTGCAATGAATAGGAAGTCTCTAAAACATTTATTAATATAAATTTTCTGGGAAAATTATTAATGTGTTTAAAATTAATTAAATGTGTCACTATGTCAGGCTTTAGTAGAACAACTACATTTATATTTACATAGCCATCTGCGAGTATTTGCATAGTTATACCTCCTGGGTTGCAAAAGCTTACTCCACAAAGAACACACTGTTTGTCAGTACACTTGCATACCTGTCAATCAGTTCTGGTCTCTAAATATCCACAAAACCAAATGTAAAGGAGAAGAGAAATCAACTTAGGTGTCTCAATATATCAAAAGGGATTGACGATGCCAGTAAATGGTAAAACAGAATATTTTGGATTCCCTGTGACACAGAAAAGTATTATACAAAAGTTTTAATTAATTTAAGACACGAAAAAGATTCCTAATAATAGTTTCTGCATTTTTTTAAGTGGGAGAAGGCACACAACAGTTCTTTCAGTGTGAATTAAGTGTTAAGAACAATTGATGGCTGTTATGAAAAAGTACTTTTGATATCTTATTGCATCATCTACTCATAGTATATCTGTAATTCTGTTTTCCTATGATGCAGGTATAAATGTAAACATATGTATTTATTTAGTCTGTGGAACTAATCCAGAATATGATTTTGACTATTCAAATCTGCAGACACCTAAGCAACAGCAAGTTAAAGTGTGTGTGTGTGTGTGTTTGTGTGTATAAAATGCAAACATTGTCCAGTAATCACTTAGTATTCATTTGCTGGAAACCTAAGTAATGAAAGGATAACAAAGGATATGCAATGGAAATTAAAAAATAGTTTGAACTAGATGATAATGAAAATATGACATAAAATTAGTAAAATGTAGCTTTAATATATGTATTAGAAATGAGAATAGGTAAAAGATCAATGTAAAGAGGCTAAAATAAAGTAATATATTGAAATCAAAGACGGTAGAATGAGGAAAAGAAAAGTAAACCTTTAAGAAGAATTTCAGAACTCAAAAAGTTTATTCTATAAATATTAATAAAATAATAAAACTCTAAAAGATGCCTCAAGATAAAAAAGAAAAAAGAAAACATACATTATCATTATCAAGAACCAAAAAAGGACCATCAATATAGACTCTTACATGTTAAAATGATGGTAAGAATATCTGATAAGCAACTTCATTCAATAAATTTCATGTTTTACATGAAAAGAACTAAGTCTAAAAAATCAAATTAACAAAACAACACATGAAAAAATAGAAAAACTAAATTACTGCACATCTTTTATAGAAATTTGAATCCTATCTATAAACCTTCCACAAAGCAATTACAGGCTCTGAAGACTATACTGGTAACTTTTTCCTAATATTTGAGAATTGTATATCAATTTTGTATATTCTCTTCTAGGGAATAAATAAAAAGAGGTTAGTTTCCACCTCACTTTATGAGGCCAGGAAAAATTCAGGACTCACAAATCAAACTTGAAGAAGGACATTATAAAAAAATAATGGGTCAATATCTCCCATAAATTAGTCACAAAAATTATTAGCAAAATAATTAAAATTTAAATCTATACATATAGAATATTAATAAAAATAAATCAGGTCAGTTAATCCTATCAATAGAATAAATGAAAAAGTGCATGTTTCAATAGATGGAACTACAATTAACAAAAGTAAACATTTGTTCATAAGATAAATTATAAAAATTTAGGAACGAAGTGATATCATTAATTTAATAAAGAGCATAGGTGTGAAACATTATACTTAGTTGGTAAATACTGAACATTATTACCCTGAGTTCATGAATAAGACTAGATGTTGAATGAAAGACTCCTAACTCTGGGAAACGAACTAGGGGTGGTGGAAGGGGAGGTGGGCGGGAGGTGGGGGTGACTGGGTGACGGGCACTGAGGGGGGCACTTGATGGGATGAGCACTGGGTGTTTTTCTATATGTTGGCAAATTGAACACCAATATAAAATAAATTTATTTAAAAAAAGACTAGATGTTGATTATCATTACCTCTATTCAAATTATGCTGAATGTTTGTTAAAGCAAGAAAAGAAAGCATAAAAATGAAAAAAAATGGATATTTAATTACACTACAAATACTATGATTTTGTAATGAAATAACCCAAGAGAACCTGCAATCTTTAAAAATTAATAAATCAATTTAGTAAAGTCATTGCACATATACATTTACCTTTCTGTATATCAAGAGCTAATAACTTAAAGTTTCCATTCATATAAACAACTAACAAAGATGAACTACAGCTCTACATTAAAACTATAAAAAAAATTGGTTGACATGCTACTACCCATATAAAACCCTAAGGATGTCACCAAAGAACTATTAGAACTGATGAATGAATTCAGTCACAGTCACATTCAATCAACCAATGAATGAAGGTCGCAGAATACAAAATCAATATACAGATATCCATTGCATTTCCATACACCAATAATGAAGCAGCAGAAAGAGAAATTAAGAAAACAATCCCATTTATAATTGCACCAAAAAGAATAAAATACTTAAGAATAAACTTAGCAAAATAGATGAAAGACCAGTAGTGTGAAAAGTGTAAAATGTTGATGAAAGAAACTGAAGATGACACAAAGAAATGGAAAAAAAATCCCATAGCTCATGGATCAGAAGAATAAGTAGTGTTAAAATGGCTATACTACCCTAAAGCAATCTACACATTTAAGGCAATCCTTATCGAAATGCCAGCAGCATTTTACACAGAAAGAGAACAGACAATCATAACCCTTGTATGTAACCACAAAAGACCCTGAATAGCCAAAGAACCTTGAAAAAAGAAAAGCAAACCTGGAGTCATCATGACTCCAGACTTCAAGTTATATTACAAAGCTATAGTGATCAAAACAGTGAAGTACTGGCACAAAAAGTACAAATATAGATCAATGGAACAGATTAGAAAGCCCATAAATAAACCTCCAATTGTATGGATAATTTATCTTCACCAAAGCAGGAAAGAAACTCCAATGGGGAAAAATATCTTCAACAAATGGTGTTGGCATAATTGGGCAGCTACATGCCAAAGAATGAAAATGGACCACATTTGCACCATACACAAAAATAAACTCAAAATGGATTGAGGATCTAAAAGTGACACCAGAAACCATAAAAATCCTAAAAGACAGGATAGGCAATCATTTATCTGACATTGGCTGTAACAATATTTTTCTAGACATGTCTCCTGAGGAAGGGAAACAAAAGCAAAAATAAACTATTGGAACGACATCAAAATAAAAAGCTTCTGCACAGTGAAGGAAACAATTAACAAAACTAAAAAGCAATCTACTGAATGGGAGAAGATATTTCCAAATAATATATCTGATAAAAAGTTCATATCTAAAGTATATAATTTATACAACTCAACAACCCCAAAAGCAATAATCCAGTTAAAAATGGGCAGAAGAAAAAAAAAAATGGGCAGAAGACATGAACAGACATTTCCCCAAAGACCAGCTGGCCAACAGCGAAATGCAAATCAAAATGAAAATGAAGTATCACTTCACATCTGTCAGAATGGCTGAACTAAAAAACACGAGATATGAGTATTGGTGAGGATGTAGAGAAATAGGAACCTTCTTGCACTGTTGGTGGAAATGCAAACTGGTGCATCAACTCTGGAAGACAGTATGGAGGTTTCTCAAAAAGTTAAAAACAGGGGATCCCTGGGTGGCGCAGCGGTTTGGCGCCTGCCTTTGGCCCAGGGCGCGATCCTGGAGACCCGGGATCGAATCCCACGTCGGGCTCCCAGCATGGAGCCTGCCTCTCCCCCCTCCTGTGTCTCTGCCTCTCTCTCTCTCTCTCTCTCTCTCTCTCTCTCATAAGTAAATAAATAAATAAATAAAAATAAAATAAATAATAAAATAAAATAAAATAAAATAAAAAAGGGTTACCTTGACCAATTTATCTCTAGTCTTGTCCATTCAAGATAGAATTGTTAGATAAAAGAAACAAATTGGAACTTCAGATAAACAACTACCGAACAATAACAAATAATGTACCACGTAGGGCATGATTATACTAAAAATTTGTTATTGTTCTAAAAATCTAATTGAAGTGGTAACCTGTTTTTCATTGTTGTTGCTGTTGGTTTTGCTTATTTGGTTTCCTTCAGGCAATCCTAATTCAAGTATAATAGTACATTAGTGGTTCTGCAAATGTAGCATGTTTAAGAAGGACCTAGAGGGTTTGATAAAACACAGGATTGCTGAGACCCAACCTGAGTGTACTAAATGTAGGGAGAGCTTTGAGCATTTGCACTTCTATTAAGTTTCCAAGTGATGCTGATGCTGAGAAAACTTGGGATAAGATTGGATTCATGAGCGTTAACATCCCTTTAAACTTTTAATCTCCATTAATCCGTATTTTCTACCTGCAAAAAACAGTTTATTAAAGTCATTAAATCACCATTTAAGATTATTTCAATTCTTGATCTATAAATTTTTTTCTCAAAATATTTCATAATGAGACAGAATATTTTAAAGTAATTGTAATGACTCTTACTAAAAGAGTTCAGTTAATATTCTGTACACATTCTTGCTAATATTTTCTTCCACTTAGGCCCAGTATAATATTAAATATGCTTTATCAATAAATGCTGCGTTATCTGTAACTTTGACACAATCTTACTTTTTCTGCTTTCCTTTGAGAACAAACTCTCTAATGAACATTGGAGTTTTACACCTACTATAGTTCAAATAACTCCTGAAGAAACAAATAGCTTTGGTGATACAAGAGCCTTAAGCTACTTTGCCTTTTCAGTAAATTTGTATGTGGGAAATACCGGATCTCTATTGAAAAGCTTCTGTATTCCTTCCTGTTTCTCATCAAGTGTATAATTTGGTCTTATCCTAACCCCTTACTTCACAACCTTGGCTAGTATCTTCTACAAGTCTTAAACATGCCCATGAGAAATAGATCTTGTGCACTGTGGCTCCCTGTCAACTTCTAGCCCATGATCTTTTCTCCCTGTAAAAATATGTGAGTCACAAAAAGAAGCTGTAACTTTATCCAGAAGGTAAACACACTAATATGCTTATTTATTTTCAGTTAAAATTAGTATTTTTTAATTTGGAACTTCCTGCCTCCAGTGGCCATCACAGGTACAAGACATAGTCCATAATACATCAGTATTAGGACCTATATTCTCAAGCCTATGCAACAATTATGTTTACGAACTTTGTTTCTCTATTCAATATTTATATATGATTGATACTTAAAATTCCCTCCATGAATCCTCAGGTTTTTCTTGTTAATGTTTACCTGTTTGATTTTCAGTTCTCCTGACCCCCTCTTGCAACACTTCCCAAATACATGTTTGTTCTTTTCCATGTGAATTTCCTCTCCAGTCATTTGTGAGCAGCAGCATCTGAACAGACTTCTCATCTATAACTAGTCCCCCTACCTTGCATGCTTTGCCTGGTTCCATACTTTTTCAAATTCCCTGGTGACAGTAAAGTACACATCCATGATACCAACTATCATTGTCCTAGGATTCATAATATGATAAGTATTATTTACATTACTAAAATAAACAGTTCTTTTCAGAAAATTTACTTCTACCAATCCCTAAATATAGCCATGGGTGTCCAATATGGGCTACTCACAGTTGATGGTTTGAATTCTAAGACTTTTAAGAACATTCATTCAAAACATTACTGTAGCATAATGTGGAGGCTGAGAAAAATTAAGGCCATTCCACCTCAAGTTTAGCATTAGCACAAGTACAGCCATCTTAGGCCCCTGTGAATAAGAGCTGAACTTTACAGAAAAAACTGCAGAATGTCCTCGGCAGAGAATCCCCATACTAGAAAGACAACAGAGTTCAGAATTGCCCTCAGCAGAGAATCCTATATCAGAAAGCCCCATATTAGAATGAGAACAGAGCTCAATGCCCTTGAAAGCCCCATATCAGAATGTAAACAGAACTTGAGAAATTCCTCCACCCCTTCTGAAAATCCCCTAAACCAGCCCATAAAAAACCCAGCTGTAACCCACTTCAGGGTCCAAGTCCCTGCTCTGCTGTGTCAGGTACACTTGGACCCAAGCTCGAGCTTCCAAATAAACTCTCGTGTGCTTTCATCGGTGTTGGCTCCTTGGTGGTTTCTCAGATACATAATCTTGGGCACGACACATATAAATATATATGTGCATATATACACATATAGACTATGTCTATGCATATATATGTATATGTATTTATATATAGTTTTATGGAGTATCTTTATAAGATATATGATTAAAATATGTGATAATTGATAATCTCATGTAAATGTTATGATTGTGGATAGATAATTGATCAGTGAGAGGTGTGAATGCTTACATATCATTTCTCTGAAATTTCAGAGATTCATAAGCTACACCATGTAGGAGCTATGTTTCAAGAGCATTGAATACAAATAAACTATATAATATAATGATACACCTTATATAATATAATGCTTCTTCTAAAATAGCTTTTATTTCTCAGTAAGGAGTCTCAATAGTACAACCATCCCAGGATGTCAGTAAAAGAGAAAAAAAAATAGTAAAAATACTTTGTTGGGGATCAAGTGAGCTTCTAGAAATATGGGAAATGTAGTAATGATAAAAGTTTCTGAGAAGTTTCCTGCCCTATATAAACTAGAAAGCAGAGATCAAGAGGTCAGTCTCTTCTTATGAATAATCATACTATGGCAGGAAAAAAGAAAAAAAAAAGAAAAAGAAAAGAAATCTAATAATAAGAGCACCAGGAAATCCATGTTGTTTGTAGCCATTAACTGGATTGTTGAATGGAAATGATTTTCAATATTATCAAAGTTATAACAGTTGGCAATAGTTGAACATGAACCACGCAACAAAATAATTGGTTTACAAACACTGTATTCTTTTATCCTCAACAAAACCTCTAAGGAATGTTTAGTCTTGCTCTCATTTTCTAAATTACGGAAGGATGACTCAGAGGCTAATTAAAATTTCCAAGGCTACATATTCGGAAAGAGGTACACAGTCTTAGATTTTAGATCTTGCCACCTTAACGTCTATGCTAAGTAGCCAAATGGGATGAGTTGAACCTATTCCTGAATATTGTAGAACATAAATTTGTTATTGTGTCACTGGACAATTCTTTGAATTTTCTGCTTAAATTAAGATGTACATAGACAGAAAATTTTCTTCTGACAGATTTTTCTTTTTCCTTTGATGCTATTTAACTATCACCATTTATTGGAACACAGAAGCATTTCTAAGGATATGTCAAGAAAAAAAAAAATCCAACACCCAGCACCAGGATCAAACTACAACGAATGTAACAACAGACGGTACCACTTAGTTTAAAGGTCATTCGTGTGCTCGCAAAATACAAGTTTAAAAGGTTAGAATCCATGAAGCTTTAAATAGCGAATCAAAGTTTTGTTTGCGTTAGCTTTATTCAGTGTGACTTCCATTCTTTCAATTCACTATAAACCTCTTCAGGAAATTTCTGCTTAGTTTTCTTTCAGAAGAAAGCCCAAAGCAAAGTACCAGAGACATATTTAAAAATTCACTTGTACTCAAAAAAAATAAAAAATTGTTTTGTATAGCCTAACTTAACCCATTGAAGGAAGTTTATTATAGCGAATATTACTTTAAAAATATGTTGGCTATCTAGAATAAAATACTCAAAATTTATTAACTCGTGTTCTTTTAGTATAACTTTCCATGAAACACAAGATATTTGCTAATTTTATTTTTTTTCAAATTGATAGTACTGATTTTTCCCTCATAAAGTATTATTTGTAGAACTTAATACACCTATTAACTTCAATTTCCATTTGCTTTCATTTGAAAATTATCCTATAATTAAGGTAAAATCTTCTTTAATTTCCATAATAGATTTGTATGGTTTCAGAAGGCCAAAAGTATGTCAGTTGTGACACTGACAAGACCAATTTTATCTCAGTTGTCAAAATGTTGTCTATATTCAAGTCTTCATCCCAATTAAGAAGGGAGTGAGATTCTCTAATGAAAAAAAACTTGAGGTACTTCCCTTTTGTGGCTCACTCCCTTTCCACGGCCACCGCCTGGTTATCTTTGGCTCTTTCACCATGCCTGGGCCACTTCCTTTGAATGCAGAAGCCTGCTGGCCAAAAGATGTGGGAATTGCTGCCCTTGAGATCTATTTTCCTTCTCAATTTGTTGATCAAGCAGAATTGGAAAAATATGATGGTGTAGATGCTGGAAAGTATATTATTGGCATGGGCCAAGCCAAGATGGGCTTCTGCACAGATAGAGAAGATATCAACTCTCTTTGCCTGACTGTGGTTCAGAATCTTATGGAGAGACAGCATTTTGTATGATTGCATTGGGCATTTAGAAGTTGGAACAGAGACAATCATGGACAAATCAAAATCCGTGAAGACTAATTTGATGCAGCTCTTTGAGGAGTCTGGGAACACAGATATAGAAGGAATAGATACAACCAATGCATGCTATGGAAGCACAGCTGCTGTCTTAAATGGGGTTAATTGGATTGAGTCCAGCTCCTGGGATGGACAGTATGCCCTGGTAGTTGCGGGAGATGTTGCTGTATATGCCACAGGAAATTCTAGACCTACAGGTGACGTGAGATCTGTTGCTCTGCTAATTGGGGCAAATGCGCCTTTAATTTTTGACCAAGGACTTCGTGGGACACATATGTAACATGCCTATGACTTTTACAAGCCTGACATGCTTTCGGAATATCCTATAGTAGATGGGAAACTCTCCATACAGTGGTACTTTGGTGGACTAGACCGCTGCTATTCTATCACAAAAAGATCCAAGCCCAGTGGCAGAAACAGGGAAATGATAAAGACTTTACCTTGAATGATTTTGGTTTCATGATCTTCCACTCACCCTACTATAAGCTGGTTCAGAAGTCTCTGGCTCAGATTTTGCTGAATGACATCCTTAATGACCAGAACAGAGATAAAAATAGTATCTGTAGTGGCCTGGAAGCATTTGGGGATGTTAAATTAGAAGATACCTAGTTTGATAGAGATGTGGAAAAGGCATTTATGAAGGCTAGTGCTGAACTCTAATCAGAAAACAAAGGCATCTTTGCTTGTGTCAAATCAAAATGGACATATGTACACATCGTCTGTTTATGGCTCCCTCGCTTCTGTTCTAGCACAGTACTCACCTCAACAGCTAGCAGGAAAGAGGACTGGTGTGTTCTCTTATGGCTCTGGTTTGGCTGCCATCCTGTACTCCCTTGGAGTTATGCAAGATGCCACACCAGGGTCCGGTCTTGATAAAATAACTGCAAGTTTATGTGATCTCAAATCAAGACTTGACTCAAGAACTTATGTGGAACCAGATGTCTTTGCTGAAAACATGAAGCTCAGAGAGCACACTCATCACTTGATGAACTATATTCCTCAGAGCTCAGTATATTCCCTCTTTGAAGGGACCTGGTACCTCGTCAGAGTGGATGAGAAGCACAGGAGGACCTATGCCCAGAGCCCTCCCCCAGCGACGATACTCTGGGTGAAGGAGTAGGACTCATACATTCAAGTGCAGCCACTGAGCATATTCCAAGTCCTGCTAAGAAAGTGCCAAGACTCCCTGCCACAGCAGCAGAACCCGAAGCAGCTGTCTTTAGTAACAGGGAGCATTAAGATACTTCTATGAGGTGGAAGACTTCAGTGCGGGTTGGGGTGGAGGGTCTGTATAGGAACAGTTCTGGGAATGGGACGTCTGGGGACAATTTTAAAGGATTACATGTTGTGTAACTTTTTATGTGACTGACATGAAGCCTGGAAATCTATCGTGTTCTTGGGGGAGTCTCTTTGCTCAATTTGCTCACATGCTTCCTATTGTGGTCCAGCCAGTGCTCAATCTACGGGAGTAATGTTAAAGGGCTCTGTAAACTTCATACCTCTCTGGCCATTTGTATGCATGAAGCTTAGTGTTTAAATGTGGTATCATGAATCATGTGCTTCAGGTGAAGAAAGCCGAGGTACTAGTCTCCAATTTTAATTTTTTTAAACACGTAAGACTTTTGTACTTTGAACCAACAAGCTTACTAAAAGTACCTGTGATTTTTGAAAAAAAAAGTTTCTAGTTTAGGGAATGTAGTCTTAAAATGTGGTATGCACAAACCCTGTTTAGAAATGGCAAGACACATACATTCTTTGTCTATAATTTATAAATCCTTAAGAGGGAGAAGAGTTGGAATGGTTCTGGAAACTGGAATGTTGCTTTAAATCCAGGCCAGCAGTTGTGAGTTATTATAATGACCTCTGAACAGAGAGCACTGAGCAGACGTCTGGTATAGACAACATGGTACACTGGAAAACTATGGACGTAGCTCTGGGTCTGCTTCGGAATCATTGGTTCAAGGTGGAGATGCTAATAGGTGTATGAGGAAGCTGTTGCAATCTTTCTTTGCGCCTTATTTTAAAGAATAAATAAAACATTTTTCTGGCTGCCTTTTAAAAATTTAAAACAAAATAGAAGGATGGGGCACAGGGCATTATTAGGTTACCTGTGATACTTCAGTGTTATAAATTCAACTAAGTTTATATTTTATCTCAAATAAACTTACACAAGCATGAACTGTAATGTTTCAAATTGCAAGGTAATATGTAATGTAATGTGTGTAAAATACTCTTGTCTAATATTAACTAGTGGTATTTTGATTTGTACAATTTGTTAAAATGACTTTAACATCCACTGATGTAGATTAATAATGTAAGTTCACATTTAAAGACTAATGGGAAAATGGTGCATGTAATACTTTCACAAGTGATGGGAGTTTAGTATGTTTTGAAGAGAGTAATTTAACTTTTGCGTGTCAGGAAATGGGTTTTTCTCAAAGTCCATTGCTGGCAATGGGCAAGCCTCATAATACTGGCACAGAGCATTAACTGTACACCTTATTAACAGTGAGGGGAATAACTTTGAATAAAGTTTTAGAGAAATTTAAAAAAAAAAGAAAGAAACTTGAAATATTGGTGGAAATCCAGAGGATTTGCAGTTCAAGACATAGAAGACTGGCAAGAACCATTTTAATAATTGCATGGTATGTCTCCTTTTCCATTTTACCTGTTGGCAAAAAATGTGATGAAAAATGGTCTGAAACATTAATGAAGGGTTTTAAGTCTTCAGCAAAGCAGAAACAACAGAAAATAATATGATATGTACCCAAGGGAATTTAAGAGGATCAGCGGGAATTGGTTAGTTTCTTGTCATCTGCTGCACACGGGAAAAAATTAAACCTTTATAATTTTTTATAAAGATCATCATGAACAGCTCTACAAAGATATATGTGGACGTTTCAGGACTAGGAAACAAAAACAGTCCTGGGCATTTTCTTCAGTGAGTACATTTGAGAGTAAATGCCTTTCTTTCACCTTTACTAATGTCAGATAGATGACAATTTTAGTTTCCTTGTATCCTCAGGTCTTATAGCCATTCAACAAGATTAACCCGTAGGTATCCTTTTCTAAAATGTGATAAAAACTAAGATTCAGTATGATGCAAAGTCTCACAGACTAAGGTAAATAAATTTACTTTAACAAGTACCTCTATCCTTTGAAATACTATGTAAAATGGGGGAGGGGGCACATTTACAGTCCTTTCAGACTTAAAATTCTAAATTGATTGTGAATTTGATAAAACTACCCAGTATAGATTCCTATTGTTTTATTATCTGTATAACTTTCCTTGGTAAGAGTGATTCAAAAAGCAAACTCAAGGACACTATCAGAGAAGACAGTTAAATCAAAATGCATTTTAGTCATTAATCTGCCCTTGAGTTATGCCTCATTTATAAAACAGTACAATAAAAAATTGTTAAAAAGTAAATTTCTAAAATTAATTTGGCCACATCTTCAGTTTTTTTCCAACTGGTCTTTGAAGGAACAGGAAGTTGTAAACTAGGATCCGGAGAACACACAGCAGTCTGTTTCTCTTGCAGATTTCTCTTACAGAATTACAATAGTGCATTCTCTGCTTTCCTAAATCTTAAATTTAGCAAACTCTTTTGGTCCTGAGGAAAGCCTTTATAGTTTCTTCAACCAGATGGATTTACCTTATTGTTGAGAGAGGCTAGATCTGTAAGTTATTCTCTTTGTTTGTTTGGTTTTTAACTGTGAAAAGTAGTTTGAATTTTAAAAGTAGCCATGCAGGCAGCTCTTTCAGCCCAGGAACCCAGTCCCTTTGTTTTGGTAAAACCACCTTTTTTGAACTGAAGACCTCTTAAGAATTCTTTCTTGGCCATCCGCTCCAAGCTCCAAGTCCACCACTTCAACACATACCAAAAGCAAGAAGAAAAACTAGGAGCTAAGGTATTTCATGCACGGGGTTTGTAAAGAAGGAGATAACTGTCGCTATTCGCATGACCTCTCTGACAGTCCCTATGGTGTAGTGTGCAAGTATTTTCAGCGAGGATACTGTATTTACGGAGACCGCTGCAGACATGAACATAGCAAGCCATTGAAACAGGAAGAAGTGACTGCTGCAGATCTAACTGCAAAATCATCTCTTGCTGCTAACTCAAGTCTCTCATCGGGAGTTGGACCAGTTGTTGAAATGAATACGGGCGAAGCAGAGTCCAGAAATTCAACCTTTGCTACTGTCGGCGCAGGTTCAGAAGACTGGGTGAATGCCATTGAGTTTGTTCCCCGGCAGCCCTACTGTGGCCGTACTGCCCCTTCCTGCACTGAAGCACCCCCACAGGGCTCTGTGACCAAGGAAGAATCCGAGAAAGAACAGATAGCAGTGGAAACCAAGAAGCAGCTTTGGCCCTATGCTGCAGTGGGAGAGTGCCGGTATGGGGAGAACTGTGTATATCTCCACGGAGACTCGTGTGACATGTGTGGGCTGCAGGTCCTCCATCCCATGGATGCCGCCCAGAGATCACAACATATAAAATCTTGCATTGAGGCCCATGAGAAGGACATGGAGCTCTCATTTGCTGTCCAGCGCAGTAAGGACCTGGTGTGTGGGATCTGCATGGAGGTGGTCTATGAGAAAGCCAACCCGCGTGAGCGTCGCTTTGGGATTCTCTCCGACTGCAACCACACTTACTGTCTCAAGTGTATTCGCAAGTGGAGGAGTGCTAAGCAATTTGAGAGCAAGATCATAAAGTCCTGCCCCGAATGCCGGATCACATCTAACTTTGTCATTCCAAGTGAGTACTGGGTGGAGGAGAAAGAAGAGAAGCAGAAACTCATTCAGAAATACAAGGAGGCGATGAGCAACAAGGCGTGCAGGTATTTTGATGAAGGACGTGGGAGCTGCCCGTTTGGAGGGAACTGTTTTTACAAGCATGCGTCCCTGATGGCCGTAGAGAGGAGCCACAGAGACAGAAAGTGGGAACATCAAGCAGATACCGGGCCCAAGGAAGGAACCACTTCTGGGAGCTCATTGAGGAAAGAGAGAACAGCAACCCCTTTGACAACGAAGAAGAGGAGGTTGTCACCTTTGAGCTGGGCGAGATGTTGCTTATGCTTTTGGCTGCAGGTGGGGACAACGACCTGACAGACTCTGAAGATGAGTGGGACTTGTTTCATGATGAGCTGGAAGATTTTTATGACTTGGATCTATAGCAGGTTTGCGTGGCGTGTGAACTGGTCTGCTGAGCCTCAGACAGTAGCTGTCCCCTGTGCTGGTGTGGCAGTGCCCGTGTCTCCTAGGCAGGCCTATCAACTCCAGGTGCTGTCGTGATTATTTTTACCCAGGGCCTGTCTTCTCAATCCCTCACCTTCCCCCAAGGAGTGTGTCATTTTTCTCTGTTTAAAAAAAAGTCACAAAAATAAACCTTAAAGCTAGTTGTTTTTGTAACATGAATTTAAAAAAATAAATAAAAAATAAATAAATAAAAGTAGCCATGCAAACTAATTTGAAATGTGATCTTTTATATTAAAGGATTATAATGTCCAGGCACCTGTCACTTATACATTTATAGACAACTAGAGGAGTGGCTGCTGCTAACGTCAGAGTTAGCAAAATGAAGTAGAAATCTCTGTTGTATTTTTCCACGTTATAAAACCTACATATTATATATCTTCTCCTTTCATACGTCATTCAACTATTCATTAAATTTCAAAGGAAAACAACATCACTGAAATTATCAATGTCATTTTATGTTTCTCTGAGATCTGTTAAACAAGAATCTAGTTTAGAAGACAACAATTTAAATTTGTAATATAATAAATATGTTAAAGGAGCTAAATTTTCTTTAGCTTCAGAGACTGAAGAACACCACCCCCCCCCACCCCCCCACCCCTCCCCATCCCCCCGTGAGTAGGATCAGCCCTAATCCAGAGGCAGCCCATCCCTGCACCTTCCTGGAATTTAAGCAACAAAAAAATATTCTAGTTGTCCAAGATAAGAAAACCATCCCCCCCCACGCCCTCACTGATATGTCCCTGAACAGGTTCATGTTGACCTTCTGAGAAATCAATAACCTGGATGCTATGCTACTCCCCCGGTTTCTTTGCCTTTAAGCGGTCTTTTTGCCTTTAAAAGATGCCTGTAATTGCTAATCGGGGCTCTCTTCCTCCTCGGAGGTGGAGAGCCCGTTTGCGCAAACGTCCAACAAACCCTCTTGCTAATTGCATCTGCCTGTCTGGGGTCTGAGTCTCTGGGGCGTCCACCGGGACACGTTGGCACCCGTGAGCCAGGGTCCAACAAGACAATCTCAAAATATGTAAAATTGCAAATATACAGCAAACATATGAAACATACAACAACTCAGTGACAGAATTGGGTCAGAATTCAGAGTTCCTTAAAATAAAAACTATCAAAGTCTATTGATGTTTTAAATAGCACCTGATATTCAAAATTAAAATAGATTTGCTTTCTTCAGGGCTTCATTGCTCACAAGGCAAAGGGATAGCTGAACTCTGCTACTAAATGCCATCAGATTCAC